>NW_006922411.1:249089-266584 GCF_000298275.1 Orycteropus afer afer
GTGGTTTGGTAACATCGGGACTGTACCTTTTTACTTGTCAACCTTGGGGCTTCTCAGCCTCAGCAGCCTGCAGCTGTCTGAGTGAAGAAATGCCTTTAGCTCCAGTGGGCCGGGAACAGGAGGCAGAGCTGGACCCCAAGGTTGAGGGGCTTTTACCCAGCCCCTAGAACCTGGCACTTGGAACTTGGACTTAAAGCCTCCAAACTGTAGGAATAAACTCCTGTTTGTTAAGGCCATCCCATTTGTGGTATATTCTTGTCCGAGTGGCACTAGGTAACCAGAACAATGGTTAACATAAGCATGACTGGTCTGGGGTGGGGGCAGGGAGCGCTTGAGCTCTGGGATGGGGGTGTGTCTCTGCCCAGGCTAGGATAGGGTCCTCCCCACATTCTCTTCTCATGACTACCTCTACCGTCAGACTGGGACAACTTCTCGTGCATGGAGGAAGCATCACAGGAGTAGAGAGCCTGGCCTAGGGTTTGGCACAAAAGGCACTTTGCCTCTGGACACGCCTATCTCTATCCCAAGTGGAAGGAAGCAGAGAACATGGAGGAGGAGGGGAAACTAAGGGACACCCACCTCTCTAGAAAGGGCCTCTGGTCCCTCTGTTCCCAGAAAGACTGATTCCAAGGGAAGCACAATATCCAGAGTCAAGTAAGGCCCCTCTTTTACTTATTGAGTCATGAGCTGAGGCTGGAACAAGGGTCAGGGAAGGGCTCAGGCCAGGCCCTTCTTCTCCAAGTCTGAAAACTTGTAAAGAGCTATGGATTCAGTGGTGGATAGAGTGGACTGAACTTGTGCTGGGACAACTGGTACCTGGGGGAGAAGGTGGCCAGTGACAGTCATCTAGAGTCATTAGGCTGTGATTCAACTGTGCTCACAGGCTCAACCATGCACAGATCCATGCACACAGTGCTCAGAGGGAGATCCCATGCAACCCCACCCCAGCCTCACAGGAGATTCTGCACATCCGGGGAGGGCCTGTCCCAGGAAGCCAGGTGCCTCTACGTTCTGACAATGACATCAGAGCTCCAACCCCTCCTCTCCTTCCTCCCTCCCCCCTCCCCCCTCCCTGTTCCCAATTAGCTCTAATTGGACAAGTGGGAGAACCTATAGACTATGTAGCAAAAGCAGGCAGCTCTGCAGGGTCCCAGGGAGACAGTCCTCATCAGGGGCCAGGTGGGCCAGGGGGGGCATGGGTTTCAGGGTCTTTTGAGGAGGATCAGGTGACAGGGCCACATGTGCCAAGGGCCCCTATGGACCCTCTGGAAGGTGAGAGCTGCCCCCAGGGCCAGGCTAGAAGCAGGGAGAGCCTGAAAACACCCTCTTTTCAGCCTGGCATTTGAGGCCTCTACATACCCCCATCTGACTTCTCTAGTTTCCTCTACTCCATGTCTTCACTCTTCATGTCACTCATTCATTCATATAAGCATTGGGTATCTGTGGACCCTTCCCTGTGGCCAGGTCCTGGGACCACAGAGATGGACGTGTCAGGTTCAGCTGGTCAGGGAACTTCGGAGGGCCTGCTGAGGAGCCAAGACCTTGTCTTGGGGGCTTGAGAACACATGATCAGAGGCAGGCCAGGGATGAGACAGGTCCTTTCCTCTACCACCCACCCTCACCAGGCTTGGGCCCAGGTTGGCAGAGACCATAGGGCAATCCATCAGGCTGGCTCCAGGAGGGTAGAGTTGTGTGCTTATGAAAGGAAGGAACAGCTGGTCATCCTCCTCCTTGATGTGGCTGTGGTTGGCATTCTCTGGGTGTGGCTGTTAATCCTCAGACTGGACTCAAAGTGATGTTCCAGGCCATGTCCTCATCCTTGACCAGGCCTGTGGGTAGAAGCTCTGGCAGGAGGGCCTAAGATCAAGAGGTAGAGAAAGAAGGCTCCATATCCAACCTGCTCTGGGATGAGGCTGGCTCTTGGGGACAAGGAGGACTGGCTTTCAACAAGGGGCTGGTTCTGGGATATGAAGGTTGCTTGGGCAACCTGGGCCCCAGGCCCCAGACTGAAGGCCTTAAGCTGGCCAGCCCCCTTTGCAGTCCACCACTTGCTCAGGCCCACAGCCCTGAGCTGAGGTGGCAGGAAGAATGCCGGCACTTCCTGCCCAGTGTTGGTGTGTTCGGCCTGCCTCTCACTTTCTAGAACATCTCCACTAGGGAGCCAGAAACTTGGCTCTGCTCCTCCCCTTACCCCACCTTGGAGACCAATTTGGTGTTGCCATGACGACCATACACGTTCTTCCTCCCTATTTAGCAGATTGAATCTGAGTTGCAGATTAAATCCTGGTGAGTTGTCTGTTTAGAAAGCATGCAGCCACTTGGAGGGAGCTATGCATCCTCTATCTCCCAAGTGGCTCCTAATGCCACCCCTTGTCTCTTGTTGGCTGAAGACAATGACATTCATTCCCTGTGCCCCGGGTGGTCTTGACACAGCAGCAGAGCCCTGGACTTGTGCAGATTCCACTTGAGGTCTAGCTCCCCGCTTATAGCAGTGCATGTCAGAACACATTGATGATGAAGGATATGATGTAGCCCCTGAGGTAAGCATGGCCCCCTCAGCTGGAAGAAGGAGCAGAAGCAGTGAGCACAGAAGCCTGCCTCGGCTGTTCCGCTTCCTTTCTTTTTACTTGGGGGCATTTTAGTCCCAAATTCTCCATTCAGTTGGGCTGTTGTTAATTGGATTCTCTGGGGGTGGTGGGTGGGGGGAGGGCTGAAGCATCAATGACTTTACTGACACACAAAGGAATTGCTTCTTGGGAAGCAATTACCTATGACAGACACTCTCAGTAGCAGAGCCTAGTGCATCCCATCTCTCTGCAGCTTATGGAACCATGGAGCCTGGAGGGACAGGGCCCTGTTGCCAGCTTGTTCCTCCCATATACACTGTTGTCTACTGTTGCTCCAGGGGCTTCCTGGCCTCTGTGGTAGAAAAGACTGTCAGTTGAACGAACAAGTAGCAAGATGCCATGATGCCACAGTTAATATCGATCATTGGCTGGGTTCCTGGCATTGCATGAAGGCCTTTTCAGATGTGGAAGCCAAGTGAGAGGAGGAGAACAGTACACTGGCCAGGGATCCCACATCCTGAACTCCAAGCTGGCTGGTCATGAACTCAGAGTGTGTGCGATGGACAGCGCAGCCAATCAGAGACTGGCATGCCCTGGCCCTGCCCCACCCATTCAAGCTGTTCCCCATAGCCTTCAAGTCCGTTGCCCTTCGCTTGGCTGTGGCTCTCTAAGTTATCTAAATTTTAGGTGGAAAGGGGACCCTATATATCCTAGTCTGGCCCCCAAAATCATAAACTCTGGTAGCTTTTAGGTGGCTCCTTTCCGTCCTGGGTTCCCTGAGGTGCACAGTTAGTATTGGGAGGCAGTGACCTGCCTGTGATACAGCAAGTATCAGCTCTCAGGGAAGGCAGAATGCAGGAGGAAGTCAGGTCCTCAGAGGTTTATGTCAGGATATTCACTCCAACACAGTTTACAATATAGCTGACACAAAAAAATATATATAGCTGACAATAACCTTAAATGGTACACCATGTCGCCTTAAAAAAGAACACTCTACAGGGCAGTGTGAGCAGGGCAAGATGTGTGCGTGACATGTGGAGTGAAAAATAACCATGGGTCAGAAGGTGGAGGCCAATGTTTCCTTAACTGTCTACATAGCATTGGAGACCCCAGGATAATCCATACTTTGTAACATCTAATTTAGTATCCAGAAATATATATAATACACCATTGTCTCAGGAGATAAGATCATTTGTTAGGGGAGAAAATAGTACATGGACATATTTTAAATTCAGTGATGGCACTGGCTCTGTTCTAGCTCTGCTGGCTGAACCTGTGCCAAGGGTCAGCCTCGACAGGCACAAGCCACTCACTCTCCAACTCTTCACTTTGCCCCAAAGAACTGCTGCACAGTGACTTCTACTTGACACCCACAATGGCCCTGGAGCAACAGTGGGCAGGGATTAGAACCTTCTGTAGATGGAGGAACTGTAAAGCCACCCCCAGGATCTCATGAAGAAATGAAAGTGGGGTTGGGATCTGAATGTGATCCAGCTCTGTTGATTGAATCAACAGTTGGTCCTTGCACCCAGCAGGCAGTGAAGTTGCAGGTAAAATATTATCTCCCAATCTGCAAAGGCAACCAGAGCCCTTGTAGAGTTGGGGGCTGGCTCTCCCATAGAGGCTGATGGAAGTGGGAGAGGCCTAAAGCAGTGGGCTCTATGGACACCTCAGACTTCTTTGAGGAGCAGGAAGAGGAGGAGGAAAACCTGGTGGACCCCCACCACTCAGACACAATCCAGATGCCAAATGTCAACAGCCTCACGCCTTCCCCATATGGATCAGTGCCAGGCCCAGACATGCCTGGTGTTTCCCTACTGTCCGTGAGTCCTAACTGTGGGCAGGACACACTTCCCGTCTTAGGAAAACTCCATCTGAAGAGTAGCTTTCAAGACAAGGCCCTCTGGGGGTCCTACATTCTAGCTTTTCTCTTCCTCACAGCTGTTTCTGAAAGGAGAAAGCCAGTTGGTCTGAACTGGGCATTTCTTATCCCAGGGCAGAAAAGGAAAAACAACAAACAAAAACAGAATTTGCAGAGGCTTACATCTGAGGAGTGACTGGGGAGACAAATTGTTGTCTTTTTTTAGGGTGATGAGGAAAAACTCAACAAGGGTCAAAAGCAGCCTGTGTTGTATGAGCTCCATGTTAGGACAGTGGCAAATGGGAGACTCAGGCTATGAGGGTCAGGAGTGTCCTGGTGGCTTGCCATGTCTCAGGCCTGGGAATGCCCAGGCCAGGAAAGCCCAGGAGTCAGTCTGTGCTGCAGTGGCCTGTGAGGGCTACTTGGTGAGCATGGCCAGGGGGAGGTCTTCCAGGCCAATGGCCATGGCCATGGCCAT
This sequence comes from Orycteropus afer afer, assembly GCF_000298275.1. Taxonomy (NCBI): domain Eukaryota; kingdom Metazoa; phylum Chordata; class Mammalia; order Tubulidentata; family Orycteropodidae; genus Orycteropus; species Orycteropus afer. The sequence continues at coordinate 253,996 of NW_006922411.1, forward strand.
GACCCACATGACAGGATCAACTCAGTCCTTACCATTTTGTTTGTTTTATTGTGATTTGGGTGAAAGTTTACAGGGGAAATTCATTTGCCATATAGCAGTTCATAAACACTTTGGTTCATGATATTGATTGCGATCCCCATAATGTAACAGGTCTCTTCCTACTTCCTCCCTGTGGTTACCTTTTCCAGGTGTCCTACTTTCCTATGTATTCCTGCCCTCTGAGCTATCTCCTTGTGCAAATACTGCCCTTCTGATCTCCCATGATTGGTTGTTCTAAGGTGTATACCTACCTGGTGTAAATGTTCACTTTATATGTCTGTCTATTGTTTAGCTGGAAGCCATGGAAGTTCAATTCCAGGCCTGAAGGGTAACCAGGGGCATAGTCTCAGGGGCTACACCAGTCTCTATCAGACCAGTAAGCCTGATCATTTTTATGAGTTTTGTTCCACATTGTTCTCCTGCTCTATCTAGTATCTCCTGTACTGATCACTTTCTGAGTGGTTGGCAGTGGTAGCCAGGCACCATCTTATTCTTCTGGTCTCAGGTTCATATATGCTGAGGTTCTCATGGTCCATTAGTCCCTTGGACTAATTGTTTCCACGTGTCTTTGATTTTCTTCATTCTTCTTTGCTCCAGATGAGGAGAGACCCATTACTGCATCTAGATGGCTGCTTGCAAGCTTTTTTTTTTTTTTTTTTCCTTTCTTTTTTTTTTTAATTAGGATTTGGGTGAAGATTTACAGAGTAAATTCACTTTTCATACAGCAGTTCACATATACTTTGTCTCATGTCATTGACCAAAATTTACAATGCAGCAGCTCCCCTCCCACTTCCTCCCCATAGTTACCTCCTCCCAGTGTCCATCCCTTCATACTCTTCGAGAGGCCCATTGTCTGCCAACCCTGTATATGATCTTGGATACACTCTCCATTTAGACATACATAATTGTTTAGCTTGTTCACCCATCTATCCGTCCCTATACCCATGTTTGCTTTCATTGACAACTCAGTATTGTATTTACAAAGGGGTTCATATTTGTTGTTTGTACTGCCCATGTAACTCTCTCTGTCTTTCTCATCCTCAATGCTGCCATATTGGTCACTCACATTTGGTACATTGCCCTTCTCTTCACCCAAATCAATATTTATCTCTATCTATCTAACAGCATTCCCTCCCCTTCCCTCCCACCCCTGGTAACCAACAAAGAAAATGTCCTCCAATATATAAACATTTCCTTAACTTTTACAATAACGGACTAATACAATATTTGTCCTTTTGTGACTGACTTATTTCGCTCAGCATAATGTCCTCCAAGTTCATCCACGTTATGCGGTGTTTTGCAGATTCTACATTATTCTTTAGCGTTGCATAGTATTCCATTGTGTGAATGTACCAAAGTTTGGTTATCCATTCCTCAGTTGTTGGACATCTAGGTTGTTTCCAAGTTTTGGCTATTGTAAATAGTGCTGCGATGAACATCGGCGTGCATATATCTGTTCTTGTTATGGCTCTCACTTCTTTAGGGTATATACCTAGTAATGGGATGGCTGGGTCAAATGGTATTTGTATTTCCAACTTTTGAAGGAATCGCCATACTGTTTGTGAATTCCACAATGGTTGTACCATTTGACAGTCCCACCAGCAGTGTATGAGAGTCCCAATCTCTCCACAACCTCGCCAGCATTTGTTATTTTCTGTCTTGTTGAACTTTGATACTACTGCTTGCAAGCTTTTAAGACCCCAACTGCTACTCACCAAAGTAGGATGTAGAACATCATTTTTGTGTAGTACATTATGCCAATTGAGCATGATGTCCCCCACGACTATGCTTACCATTTTCTTTTGAACCTCCTGACAGCAAATGGCACTGCGTGGACAAAGCCACATTCTCTTCCATCACCAGGTGCGCCCCCCCCCCTTTTTTTTTCTGCCTTAATCTAAGGCTTCAGGGAAATCTAAACAGCCAGGTGAGGCAATTTCTGAAATTGCTGAAAATCATTTAAGTGTCAGAAGCATGCCTTCTTCTGTGTCTGCACAGGGAGACAGCTTGGGGGATGGGAGACAGGAGTGTATGGAACAGAAGGACACAAGGAAGAGGTAACTGTGGGGAGAAAGTGGGAAGAGAGCTGTTGCACTGTGGCAAATTGCAGTCAATGTCATGAGACAAAGTGTGTGTGAGCTGCTGTATGGAAAATTAATTTGCTCTGTAAACTTTCACCCAAATCACAATAAAAATTAAAAAAAGAAAAAAAGAAGCATCCCTCGTTGTCCAGGGGAGGCAATCAGGGTGCGTCCAAAAGAGGCCATTTGCTTGCAGCTCGTGGCAATCCCTACAGCTGTGGCTTTGCTTCCCCGGGCCTGACCACTGGATGTTTCCAAGATTAAGGAGGCCTCAGACCCACATCCAGGGGACAGTCTCCCTGCCTGCTGTCCTCACCCTTCTGAACTCCCCCTGGGCCAGTTGAGTTGAAATGGAGCTTTCATTTCCTCTTTACCAGCAGCTTTGCCTTCAAGGAAAGGGGAAAGACATGTTTTCACTGAAGCAAAAAAAGACTCCCAACCACATGCATGCAGCTTCTGCGGACAGGGGTTAGACAGAAAGGAGGGAACAGGCAAGAGGTGAAACACATGTTCCTGGAGGCCACAGTCCCCCTGTAACTCTCTAGGACAGATTTATAATTCCACTCATGGAATAAACACGAGGCTAGCACCAGGTGGCCCCTGCTCAGTGTGTTACTTACATCTTCTGGTTTAATCCTTCCCACACCCCAAGAGGCAAGAGCTACTATGCCCATTTGTAGATGAGTACCGAGGCTCAGGGAGATTAGGCACCTTGCTTAAGGTGACATCTTGAAAAGATGATGGATAGCTGGGTTGGAGGTCTACCTCCTACCTCCTCTCTGGAACCCCCACCATAACCTGCCTTCTTAATTCTCAAAGGAGAAAGAAATAGGGCTGTTGGAAGAAAGGGGAAGGAGCATGATGGGGGCAGAGCACCCTGGAAGGTTGAGAGCACTGAGAAGAGGTGTGAGAGCTGGAGAGCCGGTGGTTCCCAGCCTCCAAAGGCACCGTGAGAACCAGCCCAAGCAAAAGCCAATGGAAAAGGATTAGCAATGTAATGCATTCTGGGTAAGTGCCTTCTGGAGGTGACAGGGCTAAAGGAAAAGCTGTTAAACCTGAGTATTGGCAATGCCCTCACTTCTTTCTCCCTCCTTTGCTAGCTCAAACATGAACAGGCCTTGGAGCTGGGTCAACAGGGATGATGGTGGAGGAGAGCAGAGCCTGGCAGGGGGCAAGGCAGAGAGTGTGAGGAGGAGAACCGGCCTGGGGCTGGGAGCAGAAGAGAAAGCAAGGACATCAGGGCAGGAAGGTGGGTGGAGACAGTACTAGGGTGCTTGCTATGGGTTAGTTTCTCAAGGCTTTTGAGCTGAATTTGCTGTCTGTCTCACCTCTGCCCTCCTTTCATCCTTACTGGACCATGCAAGGTGGGCTAGTGACAGATGAGGAAACGGAGGCACAGACAGGAAAGATCTCTTGCCCGTGGCTACAAATCGAGGAAGTGGCCCTATGAGGTCCAAAGTTAGCTGCCTTCCCACTCCTTAGTGGTGTCACTTGGGGCAAGGACACCAGCAGATAGAGGCCCTGAGGTAAGAGAATATTTTCAGATGAACAAAAAACAGCAATCAAAACAAACACTCATTTTCTTGGCTTTAGAATACAATATAATTTTGTCTTTTTTTGCCAGCCTTATTTCTCCCAAATATTTCTTATTCATGTTAATAATACTAGTGCAAAAAAAAAAAAAAAAAAAAACACCTTGAGCTTTAAGATGGGATGAAGACTGAGGCAGGGGAAAAACTAGGGAAAAATCAGTCAAGGAAGAGAAGTAAAGTTTAAAATAATCAAGTCCCATGGATCCCAACTTTATTTATTTTAATTAATAACCCTTCTTTCTAGCAAAATCTAGTTCTGCTCTCCAATTGCCAAGTGGATAAAAATGGTGCTGCTCTGTTGTTGTTGTTGTTATGTGCCGTGGAGTCGGCCCTGACTCATAGCGACCCCTCCTTGGGTTTCCGAGGCAGTATCACTACGGAAGTAGGATTGCCCAACCTTCCTTCCGAGGAGTGGCTCTAGTTGAATAAGATCAAGGGTTTAGAGTGCCCTCTGCCCCCTCTGAAGATGGCTCCTCAGTCTTCTCAAGGTCACAATGTTAAAACCACAGATCCATTGATCCAAAGGAGCTCTGGTAGTATAGTGCCTAAGGCACATGACTGCTAACCAGCCGCTCCTTGGAAGGAAGGTTGGGCAATCTACTTCCATGGTGACCTTGGAAATCCAAGAAGGGGTCACTATGAGTCAGGTCCAACTCAACAGCAAATAACAAAAACAACATAGATCCAACCGCCCCCCCCCCCCAAATTGGTTTCATATAGAGCAGAATTGAGCCTGAAGTCAAGGGTGTGAAGTTAGGAATCAGACAGACCTGGGATGAACAATCCCTGTTCTGCTACTTTTTTCCTAGTTGTGTGGCCTTGGGCAAATCAAGTCATTTCTCTGTACCTGTTTCTTCAACTGTAACAGATGGGGGCTGTTGTGAAGACTAAGCAGCTATTATATGGAAAGTGTGTCTTCACACAGTGCCTGGCATATGCTCAGTGCTTCCTAATTGGTAGAGTGAGGAAATGTCTTGTTCAAGGTCACCCAGGAAGTTAGAAAAAGGATGCCACACTGGGGTATAACTGATGATATGCACCCAACATAATGTGTCATCTAGAAAAATAAACACAAGTGAAATGAAACTCCTGTACTTCAAAAGGCAGGCATGGATGTGGGTGGATTCCCCCAGTGATGGTACCAATGGACAAGCCCCTGGAAGCACGTTGCCTCTGGGATCCTTCCACACAGAGGCTAGCTCTCTGGCCTGCATTTGCAGGTCTGCTGCAGGAAGAGTGGAAAGGAGGTGAGCATAAGTCGCCAGTGTGCTTGGGCATCATGCCCACCAGCCCTGCTGGGGAGCCAGAGCTCCAGATGATCTCACTCACGGTTACAAGAGAAAAAATTCAAGTCACTCTGTCCCTTCTGTAGCCCCCCACAGCCTGACATCTGCACACCTGCAAGAATATCCTCTTGTCATTAGAGACATGCCACTTAGGGATCTTAGAAACCATGCAGGGAAGACAGGAAACTCCAGCTCTAGCTCAGAAATATAAAAATGTACTATGCTAACATGGTTTGCTCATAAAATGATTGTGTTAATGCCCTAGAAGAAACAAACAAGAAAGGTATTTTAGAAACATTCTCTATTTCAGATGGGATTGTATGTGGAGGATCATACTCATGTTTTTCTTCTGAATACTTTGATTCCCCTGGGTCTTTGTGGTTCTCCCTGCACAGCCTGTGCATGATGGGCCTGACTAGAGTGCCATCGAGATTGGGGAGGCTGCAGTTTATCAGTGCTGGGGTTTTCAACATATACCTATTAAAGGACTGAGGCTCTTATGTGACACTGCTTCCCTGAGTTGTCTTGTGACCCTCCTGGGAACAGCAGGTGGAAACTGAAAGGCCCTCTGGCACCCCGTATACCATTCACTTTGGTATCGGCTTTTGTGACTTGCCAAAGGCACACAAAGAAGTTAGGAGTAGGTGAGCTGGGAATGAAACCGGTGCTGCCCACAGTGAGTCATGCTTTCCTTTCCAACTTCCTCCTTCTCTCTCACCTGACATGGCTGCGTGGAACCTGAACACTATTTGTTCCACATAATTGGAAAGTGTGTCAGGATCTCCCAGACTTGAACCAGAAACACCAACATGTGTCACCCCCAACATGACTAATGTAGCCGTGTCTTAGTTACTGCTCACTGACTGCGATGACAGCATTAGAGCCCTGATCCAAGGCTCCAAATTTGTGATACAATAGCACAGATAAGATTAAAAGTGAGGAGGTGGTGGGAGGGAAGGTCCTAGAATTACAAATTTTTCAGATCCCTTTCCTACTGAGCAAGGGACTCTGGTGGCACAGTGGTTAAGAGTCTGGCTGCTAAGTGAAAGGTTAGTGGTTCAAATCTACCAGTGACTGCAGGAAAAAGATGTGGCAGTCTGCTTCCATAAGAACTGCAGCCTTGGTAAACCCATAAGGTAGTTCTACTCTGTCCTGCAGGGTCGCTATGAGTCAGAATCTATTAGATAGCAATGGATTTGGTTTTATGTACTGAGTACTGTGAACCAAGATGGCCTTTGTCAAATGCATTTGTCAGGCCAGGGCAACATTGTGACAGTAGAGTCAAGAAGGTTTAACTTTGGGACACATTTATTAGAGAGAAGGAAGAAATGGAAAAAAAAAAAAAAAAAAGCATGTTAGTCTAGAAGCACAAGCCAGCTGTATGTCACAGTCCTCGTGCAGCTCCTTTGTGGAGAAAGTGGCCACGATGGATGAGCCATGCCACTCTGCCCAGTCCCTACCCAGTGACAGTTGACTGGGGGTGGGGGTGGGGGGTTCACTTGATTCAAGGGTAGCCCATGCACTGGCTCACTTATGACCCGTGACTTATAACAGTTGCCCTCTGAAGATGACCTGGCCAATTCCATTTCTCCTTCAGGAGCTTAGAATTGAGAACCAAGTACCAAGCTAAAAGTAGAGGTGGGGGAGGGGTTAAGATAAAGGGATTAAAACTGCCTGTCTTGTTAATAGATCTGGTAGCACAATGCCTAAGGCATCTGACTGCTAACCAGAAGGTTTTGGTGCAAACCCACTAACCACTCCATGGAAGCAAGACTGGGCAATCTACTTCTGGAAAGATTTACTGCCTCAGAAGGAACCTGGGCCGCTACCCTAGAGCAGCACCTGGTTCTGAGGCCTCTTCCTGTCACTACCCACCACTTGATCATTCCCTGAGCCCAGGAGAGTTGAGAACCCCACAGCATGAAGCTAGCAGGAGGACAGAGAGGCCCAGGAGGTACCTGGGATGCCAGCAGGGGCCAGGCATGGGCAGCCTCCAAGGCACCTCCTTGCTCCTCCTTCCCTCCCAAGCTCCCAGGGCCCTTTGTTCTTTCAGTCTCACAAGCACAGCATTCAGGGTCCTTCAACACTTCAGAGACCTACAGAAATGACTGAGATGGAAACAAAATGTACTGGATCCAAATTACAAGCAGAAAGTTCCAAAAGTGGTATTAAAATGTCTACAGGCTGTAAGGTCATGTCAATTAACCAACCATTATTCTTTTAATACAGTAAGTCCCCAGGGTCATGAAAGTCCGACTTAACTGAGGACATACTTGCCCTTTGTCATGTAAATTTGTCCTTTACTTTGAAAGGACTGAACTGCTAGTCAGCAAATTCTTCATCACAATCACCTTCACTTACCGCACAGTTTTTAAATCATGAAATAGGCTTCCAGTCTTTTTTTCCCACTAAACCAAAACCAAAACCCATTGCCATCGAGTTGATTCCAATCCATAAGCGGTTTTTCTAGGACAAAGTACAACTGCCCCATAGGATTTTCAAGGCTGTAAATCTTTAGGGAAGCAGATTGCCTCATCTTTTTCCCATGGAGCTGCTGGTGGGTTTGAATGGCTGACCTTGCATTAGCAGCCCAATGCTAAACCACAGGACCACCAGAGTTCCTTTTTTTCTTGCACTAAAGTGAGGCTAAATAAGAACTGTATGCACCTGTTCCAAATTATCTACAAATTCAACTTAAAGACATATTTAGGAATGGATGGAGGGTCTTGTTCGTAACCAGAGACTGTTTTATATACTCATTATGTTCAATGTTTGACAAGCTATGGGATGAGGTATCAAGTGTGGCAAGCCTGTAGAGGCTAGAATAGAGTTATGGGGGCACTTACTCTGCACAGAGCCTTTTACATGAGAGGAAAGGCCTAAGTCGCTATGTCCTACCTCCAGCACGTTGCTTTTGAGCCCCACTGCCCAAGATGGAGAAGCTGACAAAGAATCATTGCATTTTGGGAGAGCACCAGCAACCCCTGCTAACTCATCTGGAAGATAAATTAGGAAGTACTTACAAAACTTTCTTCATCAGGTCCCTAACAGAGACTCCAATTACGTAAAAAGCCCATTGTTCCAATTTTATTCTGATATACCCAGACAGTTCTGGTTAAAAATGAACTACACTAAATAATGGCATTGATTATGGCAAGGCAATTGGGTACCAACCGATGATACAAATCAATATGAATCTTCCCTCTCCCCAAATTCTTCAAATAAAACATTGTTTCTGCTACCTGTGAAAGTTAATTAGCAAATGAAATATTGACAACATTAAGGGCTAATTCACCCAGGTACAGTAGATAATAGTAAAACAAATACTTTTTCATCTGCATCTGATTGGCTTAGAAGGCTCATTTCCAAATTAAACATGAGTCTCAATCCCTTCCAGGACACTAATGCAATATTCAGAAAGTAAAAGCAATTATTTCAGAGCAGTGTTTCTGTTCAGTCACTCTTTCCAGTTCTCTGTGTTTCACCGTCAAGAAATTTCTAGAGAGCTTCTGATACTTATGTTTCGAAGGCTCCACAGGTTGGTTTGTTTTCCAGAATTCTTCCTCAAGGCCACTGAGAACCTTGCAAACAGCATCCTGAGCCCATGGGCCCTCTCAGAGGCCTGCTTTTAATGGTGGGCCAGCTACCAAAGGTTCTCAAGACAGAACCCCTGCTCAGAGCTCTCCCAAGTCTCTCTGGCTGGGCACCCGGGGTTGGACCCTCTATGCGCTCTTCTTTGCCATCAATGCCAAAGTATCATCCCTCTGCCTCTGGCCTGGCCTCTCCAAGCAAAAAAAAAAAAAAAAACAAAAAACATTTTAAGTATGTGAAAGGTTTCTCCTGCTTTTGTTTTCTCTTATTGGGTTCCTGCCTCATTTCTATCCCATTTTCAGTCCTGGCTCTTCCCAGATCATTTGCTCCCAATTTCCTCCCATATAACTGAATCCCATCCATCCAAGAGGCCACAAGGCAGCACTAAGAGCTCCTCACCTTCTAAGCCTGTAGAGCCTCTCCCCCTCCCCCTGCAGGTTCTGGATGCTCCTGGCTCCCATCTCTGCCTCAACATCAAAACTTGTTCAGGAAAGAATCCAGCATGGGGTTATTTCACATCTTAGTGTGAATGAATCGTGGAGTCCTTCTCTGGGGGATCTGAACTTCTAATCTCCTCTCCAATTATGGCATAACAGTCTTTGATCCCAGAGAAAGGAAATTCAAGCACCTGACTGAGGAAGATAGACGGTTAGAGGGATTGCCTAGGCCAACCCTTCCCTACCAGCCCCTGAAACTCATCCTGGCCTGTCAAAGAATGACTGCTTAATAAATAAATGACTAAGACCAGGAACAGGCCAGACAGAAATGACAGGAGAGAGGCAAGTACAATAAGCAGTGGGAAACACTGCTTAGGGTAGGAAGGGGAAAGGTGTAAATAAGGCCCAAGTTTTCTAGTCCCAGAGACAGAAACCTCTATAATAGAGGTCAGGAAACAGGCCTCCTCTTTCAAAGTTAGTAATCATACCCCAGCTATTTGTTGTACTCAAATGGTTCTACACTCAAGCTATTTGCACCTTCCTTATGAAACTTCAATGCTTTTTCTCTCCCTTTTTGAGGAAGGAGGGATATGAAAGAAAAAAGATCCTTACAAAAAACATGTAAATATTTATTCATCTTAAAACCAGGGAATTGACACGAAACTGGCACCATGAATGTTGTTGTTAGGTGCCGTCGAGTTGGACCCAACTCATAGTGACCCTTCCTTGGGTTTCTGAGGCGGTATCATTATGGAAGTAGATTGACCAACCTTCCATGAATATATGATTTTAAAAACACAGGAGAAAGGAAATGCCTTGCTTAACAGAGGTAGTGAGTGGCAGAGCGATGAGCACCTCCAGAGCTGAGAGCTGCATTCAGTGAGCATGGGAAAGCATCATCTTCCCCTCACTGAGGGACCCACGGGCCAAGTCTCAGGTCACTAGCATAGATGCGGCCAGGGGAGCATGAAAGTCAGCAACACTATTATTCTCACCACCAAAGGCATCTTTGTTTCATAAAAGAATGTGTGTTAGACATTGATTTCCATGGGAAAGTAACCCCATGAGATTTTAAGTGGTATTTGAAGCCAAAAGTGTGATTCTTCCCCCAGAATCCTTCTTGGGTAAAGTGAGGCAGCCTGGCACACATGTAGGCAAGTGTCTTGAGGCAACAAGTGTGGCTCTCGGGGCTGGGGGGAGCGGCGGCAGGGCCACAGCAGAGACAGTGGTCAGGCCCAGCGAATTGAGTTTCAGGGCAGCTGCCAGTAGGTAGGGGTCAGCATGTCCTCTGAGAATTGTAAACGGCTTGCTGTCACAGTGTTGCCCACCCAGGAGGCAGATGCTAGTAATGGGAAAACACCAGCTCCCAGGAAACACTCAGCCATGAGAACCGCTCTTCCTATAAACAAGGCAGTAGGACATGGATTGATGCTGGGCTGCCGTCCCAGCTGGCCAGCTTCCAAGTCTGAAGAGGGGCTGGCTCTGACTGCAGCAGCCCTGTGCTGATGACAGTAACTCCAGGCGCACTGTATGGGGGATAGGAGACAAGAGAATAACACAGAGCCTCCCTCCACCTGCAAGAGAGGAACCTTGGTGGCTCTGCTTGAAAAGAGGCTAAAAAGACAGGAATACTATCTTACAACAGCATCTCTTACTAGAGCAAAAAATGGACACAGTGAGGATGGATGTGTCTGAAACCTGATGCTGAAAAGGACAGCAGGTTGTGATAGTGCTTCTTTAACCCTGGTGGTATCATGGTCACTTTGTTAGGCAGAAAGATAGGATAGAGGGCTGTCCTGGGGGCAGGCCGAAATGGAGGAGAAAAGGGAGTGAGGAGAAATATTTAAGAAGGTAAAACTGAGACTTGGTCAATCAAACATAGGCAGAACCACCACAGACCCATGAGTATTTAAGGAGGTTAATGAGCTAACTAACATCTGCAACTGCTTGCAGCCATCTGAGAGATCTGTCCAATAATCAGGGTCCTGTCACCCAAGAGGCCCTGCCTCACCTGAAGAATGCCCCTTTCAGGAAGTATAAAAATCAGTAAGTTCCCAAACCAGGCAAAGACATCACTCAAAAGGAAAACTACAGACCAATATCCCTCTGAATATAGATGCAAAAATCTTCAATGAAATTCTAGCCAATAGACTCCAACAACATATCAAGAAAATCATTCATTATGACCAAATGGGATTCCTATCAGGTATGCAAGGATGGTTCAACATTAGAAAAACAATCAACGTCCTCCACCACATAAATAAAACAAAGAAAAAGAACCATATGATCGTATCAATTGATGCAGAAAAGGCATTTGATAAAATCCAATACCCACTCTGATCAAAACTCTCAGCAAAATAGGAATAGAAGGGACATTCCTCAACGTTATAAAGGGCATCTATGACGGCTGGCGGTTCAAACCCACCAGCCACTCCTCGGAAGGAAGGTTGGGTAATCCTACTTCCGTAGTGATACTGCCTTGGAAACCCAAGGAGGGGTCACTATGAGTCGGGTTTGACTCGACGGCAAACAACAACAAATGCAAAACTAACAGCCAACATTATTCTCAATGGAGAGAGACTGAAACCATTCCCCTTTCAAACAGGAACCAGACAAGGAGGCCTTCTATCACCACTTCTATTCAACATTGTAATGGAAGTTCTAGCCAGGGCCATAAGGAAAGAAAGGGAAATCAAAGCCATCCAAATTGGTAAGGAAGAAGTCAAACTATCCCTATTTGCTGATGATATGATCCTATGCCTAGAAAACCCAAGAGACTCAGTCAAAAATCTACTGGAATTAATTGAGAGATTTAGCATTGTGGCAGGATACAAGATCAACATCCAAAAATCACCTGAATTCCTCTACACCAGCAAAGAGATTGCTGAAAAAGAAATAAGGAAATCAATACCATTTACAATAGCTACCAAAAATATAAAATACTTGGGAATCAATCTTACCAGGGACACAAAAGACCTGTACAAAGAAAACTATAAAAAACTACTTCAAGAAACCATAAGAGATCTACATAAATGGAAGCACATCCCATGCTCGTGGATGGGAAGATTGAACATTGTGAAAATGTCAATTCTACCCAAAGCAATCTATACATTCAATGCAATTCCAAACCAGATCCCATCAACATTTCTTAAGAATATGGAAAAACCAATCACTCACTTTATATGGAAAGGAAAGAGATCTCGGATAAGCAAAGCACTACTGAAGAAGAACAATAAAGTAGGAGGTCTCACACTGCCGGATCTCAAAACCTATTATACAGCCACAGTAGTCAAAACTGCCTGGTATTGGTACAATGACAGACACATAGACCAATGGAATAGAATTAAGAACCCAGAAATAGACTCATCTACCTTTGGTTAGCTGATCTTTGACAATGGGCCAAAATCCATTAAATGGGGAAGAGAATGTTTGTTTAATAAATGGTGCTGCCAAAACTGGATATCCATTTGCAGAAAAATGAAACAAAATCTGTACCTCACACCATATACAAAAACTAACTACAGATGGATCAAAGACTTCAATGTGAAACCTAAAACTATAAA
>NW_006922411.1:268900-281674 GCF_000298275.1 Orycteropus afer afer
AACCCTGACGCACCCCCTTCTTGATTTTAAACCATGCAGTGTCCCCTTGTTCCGTTCGAACGACAGCCTCCTGGTCACGGTACAGGTTCCTCATAAGTACAATCAAGTGCTCGGGAATTCCCATTCTTCTCAATGTTATCCATAATTTGTCATGATCCACACAATCAAATGCCTTTGCATAACTTAGAATCTGCAAATAACTGAGAATAAACTAGAATCTGCAAAACACTACGTAACATGGATGAACTTGGAGGACATTATGCTGAGTGAAATAAGTCAATCACAGAAGGACAAATATTGTATTAGTCCATTATTGTAAAAGTCAAGGAAAGTTTATCTATAGAAGGAAATTTTCTTTGTTGGTTACCAGGGGTGGCAGGAGAGGGGAGGGAACACTGTTAGATAGGTAGAGATAAGTATTGATGGGTGAAGAGAAGGGCAATGTACCAAATGTGAGTTATCGACATGGTGGCACTGAGGAAGAGGAAGATATAGAGAGGTACATGGGAAGTGCAGACAACAAAGACGAACCCTTTTGCACATATAGTACTACGTCATCAGTGAAGGCAAACACAGGTATACAGGTGGATAGATGGGTGGACAGGCTGAACTATTAGGTATGTCTATGCAGCGGGGAGTATACCCAAAACTATGTATATGGTTGGCAGACAATGGTTCTATAAGTGTATTTGTATGTTCTGTAAGAATTCCCAGGTGTATAGTAGAGCTGATAAGGGACAAGGTTGTAGTCACTTCTTGGTCATAGCCAGCTACCCAGAGGAAGCGAGTAGTTGAACCTGTGGTCTTGGGACCATAGTTGCAGGGGATATCAAGCTCAACTGGCATACCATACTACACAAAACATTGTTCCACTTCCTACTTTGGCGAGTAGCAACTGGGATCTTAAAAGCTTGCAAGCTGCCATCTAGATGCAGTGATGGGTCTCTCCTCAGCCAGAGCAAAGAAGAATGAAGAAAACCAAAAATTCATGGAAACCATTAGTCCTAGCGACTGGTACGCCATCTGATCTGCAGCCTATACGACTATGAGACCAGAAGAACTAGATGGTGCCTGGCTACCACTGTCAACCACCTGGAAGGGGATCTATGGAGGAGATCCTGGATAGAGAGGGAGAACAAAGTGGAACAAAACTCAAAAGCATTTGGAAAAAAAAAAAAGGGGGATGGACCAGGTTTGCTGGTCCAATAGAGCCTGGTGGAACCACTGAGACTATGGCCCCTAGCTGCCCTTCAGGTCTGGAATTGAACCCACATCTGTGGCTTCCAACCAAACAAAAGACAGACATATGAGTTGAGCATTTACCTGAGGTAAATACACTCCTTAGAGAGAACAGTCATGGGAGGAAGAAGGGCTGTTTATGCACAAGGAGACAGCTCAGGGGGCAGGAGTTCATGGGAGGGGTGGACACAGGGAAGAGGTAACTATGGGGAGGAAGAGGGAGGGGAGCTGTTGCATTGGGGTAAATTGTAGTCAATGTCATGAAACAAAGTGTATGTGAACTGCTGTATGGAAAGTGAATTTGCTCTGTAATCTTTCACCCAAATCACAATTTAAAAACAAAACAAAACAAAAAAAACAGTAAGTTAAGCAGTTTGGTGATTTTTCCCATTCCGTGGGGAAAAAGACCCATCTTTACTCTTTTTGCTTTTTATGGCCCTCCCCACTTGTAGGGAGAGATCTGTTTCCCCTCTGGAAACACAGTCAATAAAGGCTTGTGTACTTGGCGCTTTATTAAGTTTGACAATCCACCATCCCCAAACACAACTGCTTACTCTAGGATTGCCTGGGACTGCCTGCCCAAGGATCTCTCCCTTGCTTGTGGAGATTCTTCCCATAAGTAGGGTAAGGCCAGGGCAGATGCTTCTTCCCCCTATAACAACATGGGCTTGCCAAAAAAGCTGATCCCAGAACCCTGCCTGCAGAGATGCAGACTCCAAAGGTCTAGAGTGGATCCTGGGAAGTTGTAATTCAGGTGATTCTGAGGCAGGAAGAGTGAGGATCATGCTTTGAGTTTGGAGTCAAGTGGGTATGGGGTGGGTGGCAGATTTGGGGGGTGGGGGAGAAGTGGTCAACAGCAGCAGAGGGGCACATAAAGGCAGAAGGCTCATTTCTGTGTATGCAGGGAACAGTAAGGGCATAAGAGGGACTGAGGGCTGCCTCCATGTGCCACCTACCCTAACTTATGAAACAATCAGTTTTCTTGGCAGCATGGCCCTGTCCTATGACAGGTGGCATGTTTCTGGAGGGCCTTGGGCTGCTCAGTGGTAGTCATATTCAGCTATTTTCCTCCCAATTTGTGCAAAGCATTCTCCCTATGAATTGATAAAAACGTGTCAAGGTGATGGGTCCAGTCTTGGTGGGTCTAGATCCCTGCTCCCTCAGCCTGGGCTCTGGATTTTTACTTATTCATTTTAACTTTTGGACTACTGGATATTTAAGTGAGTGCATTTTAATAAGCCACTGCCCAGAACAAGTTATCAAGTTACCCTTACTGGACCAAGCATAAACATGGAACATTTGGGGACATCTGGGTCAAATGATTATTAACTATTAACATCCAAGATACAGTTTGCACGTGTAGTTCCAAAGGTTAATCACATCTGAAAGGAATTAATACATTAATGAAAAAGAAAAATGCTTCACTGCCCTGGGACAACTGAACTCATCTGCAGGGTGCAGGAAGGTGAGGCTTAGCCTGGGCTCACACCCTGGAGGACCAGACCATGGTCTGCCATGCTTGTACTAGGGCTGGAATTCAGTTGTACTGACCAATGCTGGAAGCAAGAGGTCAGTGAGAGGTGCTTAATTCAGTGATCCTTGTCATATAGAATTTGACCCTATTTTATTCTGGGGGAGCTCTGGTGGCATAGTGCCTAAAGCATTTGACTACTAACTACTTGGAAGGTAGGTTTGGCAATCTACTTCTGTAATGATAACACTTCGGAAACCCAAGGAGGGGTTGCTATGAGTCAGATCCAACTCAATGGCAGTGAGTTTGGTTTTTATTTTATTCTGGGGGGAAACAAAAGACCCATTTATTCAACTTTAGTTGTCATCTGTGCAATTTCTATGGGAGAAGGTATAGTTACTGCAAAGCAGCTTTCCTTCAGGGGACAAAGTAGTTCATATTGGATGACAATATCCTTTAAAACTCCCCTCTATGGGGTGGGCAGGCCAGGGGTCTTCTATCAGCTTTCACCCACCCTTCAATTGACAAATGCTGAGGCCCTTCTGGGTAGGCACTGTGCTGGCCTGGGGACACAGCAGGGAACATGATAGACGTGATTCTCCCGAGCTAACTCTGGGAAATGCAATCTGAAAAACTTCACATTTTTCATTTCTTGGATTTCTTACTAAGTGACATTTTTCCTACTCCAAAAGCCCAGACCACAGCACTGAGCATTCCACAATTCCAGGACGACGTTGTTCTTGTTCTGTGAAGAGCATCATGTCTCTTTCCTTCTTTTAAGTAATAGATTAAATATTCCACAAAGGGTAAAATGGCCACATCTTTTTTTCTTGGCCAGATGATTATTAACTATTAGCATATAAGATAGTTTGTTGGAGCAGACAGCTGCAAAGGTTAATCACACTCAAAAGGAATTAATTCATCGATAGAAAAGAAAAATGCTGGTTAAAAATATAATAATTTTATCTCTTTTAAAAGGTCTTTCATTCTTAATTTAAAAATAAGAATCCTCACTCGTGTTTAAGACTTCAAATGGACAACAGGCTTTTAGCCAGTGATTCCCTCCAATGCCTCACCTGGCTGGGTTGGTCTCACACCACTGCAGCCCCTTCACCAGGGTTCTTCTGTGCAGAAAATATGTTCTGCACACAAAACTGTCCCACAACTGGTCCAGGTACCATAGGCATCAGTGCATCTTCGAGCACATTGTTTTGTCAGCGGGTCTGAACACACCTAACTGAGTCCTAAGAAAGTGGATGAGTTTGGTCTCTGTGAAGAATGCCGTCCCAAGAGTCACTCCCAAACAGAAGACCCCAACAGCAATGTGTGCCAACCTGGCTGGCCAGCCCTGCTCACAGCAGAGGAACACCTGAGGGAAGAAAACATTGTCATTGCTACGGTCTCTGGCTATGCCTGGCTCCTCCATCCACACCTCCTTTCCCTGGGGCAGGTCAGGGAAGGCAGAGGCCCTCTAGTTCCAGCTTCCCATTCAGATAAAAGACATAATTATTGCATATTGAGAGCCTACTTTGTTCCTACTGCTGACACTGTTTTGTCCTAAGGCCTACCATAAGATGCTGTCCCAGAGATTTAGGGGAAGGGAGAGGGGAGGCAAACAGTTGGTTCAGGCAGAGCAGGAATGGGAAGCCTTAGAGGCAAGGATAGTGGACAGCTTGAAAACGCATGTGGTGTGAAGGATGCAGGGAGTCTCACCTCTGAAACACCAGTAAGCCCACCACTGAGGGCAAATGCTCCAAGGAGGACTGGCGACAGGTATAAGCCAGCCAGAGGTCGGTGGGGACTCTCTCGGTAGTACTGGTGGATGAAGCAAAGGCTCTGCATGATCCGAATGCCCATGTTAAAGCAGTTGGCCAAGATGAAACCCACATTGCCACACCAACGGGTCAGCAGATAGGAGAAAACCAGGAAAGAGGATGACAGGGCCAGCATCGTGAAATTGTATCTGAGGAGAGGGAGACAAGCAAGGCAGGAGAGTGGGTACATGGTCCCAAGACAGCATTCCCACAAAAAAAAAAAAAAAGAAAAGTAAGTGGCTGTGAACATGAATTCACAGAAAAGAACCTCAGAGAATCCCATAAACCAGTCAGTTTTAATAGCATTGAAATTTACTGTATTTTTATGCAAATAATGCAAGCGTTACATGTTTTTCGCAAATCATGCAACCCCTGCACATTAGTTTCCTATCTTCAGGTGCTATACTATGCATGTTATATGTATGAACATGTTATTATGTGGGTGTTCTATGCTTAAAAATACAGAATATGGGTAACATGAAAATGTCACTGTCTTTGGAGTTTAAGCCAGTCATAAACTCTTTTGTGTGTATATGTGTGTGTGTGTGTGTGTGCCTATGCGCTAGTTAGTGGTTTACCTTCCATTTCCCTCCCATCCCTGATAACCATCAAAGAATATTTATTTTTGTGTGAAACACTTTTCTTGACTTTTTACAATAGTGCTCTTATACAATATTTGTCCTTTTGCAATTGACCAATTTCATTCAGCATAATGTCCTCCAGGTTCATCCATATTATGAGGTGTTTCAGAGATTCATCACTGTTTTTAACATTGCATAGTATTCCATTGTGTATGTACCATAGTTTGTTTAACGATTCATCCATTGATGAGCATTTGGGTTGTTTCCTTTTTTTTTTTTTTTGCTATTGTGAATAGTGCTGCCATGAACATTTATATCTGTTCATGCCATGGCTCTTATTTCTCTAAGATATCTCACCTAGTAGTGGGATCGCTGGATTATATGATATTTCTATCTCCAGCTTTTTAAGGAAGTGCCATACCATTTCCCACAAAGTCTGCACCATTTTACAGGCCCCCTACTAGTGTATGAGGATTCCAGTGTCTCCACACCCTTGTCAGCATTTATTGTTTTCTGTTTTTATGAGCTTTGCTATTAGTGCTGACACTAATAGATTATAATAGATAATAGATAGATTATATCTCATTGTTGTTTTGATTTACATCTCTCTAATGGATAATGGGGAGCTCTGGTAGCATAGTGGCTAAAGCACTTGACTGCTAACCAGAAGGCTGGCGGTTCAAACCCACCAGCCACTCCTCGGAAAGAAGGTTGGGCAATCCTACTTCCATAGTGATACTGCCTCGGAAACCCAAGAAGGGGTCGCTATGAGTCCGGGCTGACTCGACGGCACATAACAACAACAACAACAATGGATAATGATTGCAAGAATTCCTTCATATGTTTGTTAGATGCCTCAATGTCTTCTTTGTTGAAGTGTCTATTCATGTCCTCTGCCCACTTTTAAATTGGATTATTTGTCTTTTTGTTGTTAGACTGTTGAAGTTTTCTATACATTTTAGAGATTAGCCCCTTGTCTGATATGTTGTGGCCCAAATTTTTTTCCCAGTCTGTGGGTTCTCTTTTCACTCTTTTGGTGAAATCTTCTGATACACATAAGTGTCTAATTTTTAGGAGGTCCCAATCATCTATTTTGTCTTCTGGTGTTTGTACAGTTTTAGTTATATTTGATAGTATATTTTTATGTCCTGAATTGGGGCCCCTAAATTTGTCCCTATTTTTTCTGTGATGAATTTTACAGTTTTAGGTTTTATGTTCAGGTCTTTGATCCAACT
This sequence comes from Orycteropus afer afer, assembly GCF_000298275.1. NCBI lineage: Eukaryota > Metazoa > Chordata > Mammalia > Tubulidentata > Orycteropodidae > Orycteropus > Orycteropus afer. The sequence goes on from NW_006922411.1 coordinate 275,241, forward strand.
TGATTTCATTTTAGCATGTGGTGTAAGATACGTGTCCTGTTTCATTTTTCTGCAAATAGATATCTAGCTTTGTCAGTACCATTTATAAAAAGACTATCTCTTCCACCATTTACTGAGTTTCAGCCCTTTGTCAAAGATCAGCTGACCACAGGTAGGATGGATTTATTTCTGGGTTCTCAATTCTGTCCCATTGGTCTATGTGTCTGTCGTTGTATAGTACCAGGTGGTTTTAACTACCATGGCTGTGTAGTAAGTTTAAGACTGGGGAGTATGAGACCTACTTTGTTCTTCTCCTTTAGTAGTGCTTCACTTATCCAGGGTCTCTTTCCTTTCCATACAAAGTTGGTGATCAGTTTTTCGATCTTAGTAAAAAATGATGATGGAATCTGAATTGGAATTGCATTATATCTATAGATCATTTTGGATAGCGTTGACATTTTCATGATGTTAAATTTTCCTATCCATGAGCATGGTACATTCTTCCATTTATGTAGGTCTCTTTTGGTTTCTTGTAGTAGTGTTTTGTAGTTTTTTTTTTTTTTTTTGCATAGGTCTTTTGTGTTTCTGGTTAGATTTATTCCTAAGCACTTCATCTTTTGGGAGGTTATTGTAAATGGTATAGTTTTCCTTTTCAGAGTTTTCTTTGGTAGTGTAAAGAAATTCAACTGATTTTTGTATGTTGATCTTGCACCCTGCCTCTTTGCTGAAGCTTTTAGTTAGCTTCAGTAATTTTCTTGTGGAGTCTTTGGGCTTCTCTACGTAGAGCATGAAGGAGCTCTGGTAGCATAGTGCCTAAGGCACTTGACTGCTAACCAGAAGGCTGGCGGTTCAAACCCACCAGCCACTTCCTGGAAGGAAGGTTGGGCAATCTACTTCTGTAGTGATACTGCCTTGGCAACCCAAGGAGGGGTTGCTATGAGTCGGGGCCGACTAGATGGCATATAACAACAACAACAACAACAACACATAGAGCATGATGTCATCTGCAAATAGAGATAGTTTTACTTCTTCTCTCCCAATTTGGATGCCTTTTATTTCTCTTTCTTGTCTTATTGCTCTGGCTAGGACTTCCAATACAATATTGAATAGGAGTGGTGATAAATGGCATCCTTGTCTGGTACCCATTTATAAGGGGAATGCTTTCAGCCTTTCTCCATTGAAATAATGTTGGCTGTTGGTTTTGTATATATGTCCTTAACTATTCTGAGGAATTTCTGTTCTATTTTGTTTAATGTTTTTATAAGAAATGGGTGCTGGATTTTGCTAAATGCCTTTCTGCATTGATTGATATGATCACATGGTCCTTTTCTTTATGTGGTGTATTATATTGATTGTTTTTCTAATGCTGAACCATCCTTGTATACCTGGTATGAATCCCACTTGGTCATGATGTATTATTTTTCTGATATGCTGTTTGAGTCTATCAGTGAGGATTTTGTTGAGAACTTTTGCAGCTCTGGTGGTGAAGTGCCTAAGCCATTTGACTACTAACCAGAAGACTGGTGGTTCCAACCCACCAGCCACTCCTTGGAAGGAAGTTTGGACAATCTACTTCCTTAGTGATATACAGCCTTGGAAACCCAAGGAGGGGTTGCTATGAGTTGGATCTGACTCGACAACTGAGTTTTTTTTCATCTATGTTCATGAGGGATATTGGTGTATAATTTTCTTTTTTAGTGATGTCTATGCCTAGCTTTGGTATCAGAGTTATGCTTGCATCATAAAATGAATTTGGAAGTACTCCACCGTTTTCTATATTCTAGAATAGTTTGAGTAGACCTGGTGTCAGCTCTTCTCTGAATGTCTGATAAAATTTGCTCGGAAGCCATCTGGGTCAGGATTTTTTTTATTGTTCGTAGGTTTTTTTATGACCTGTTCAGTTTCTTCTTTTGTTATGGGTCTGTTCAAAATTTCTATCTCAGTCTGTGTTAGTCTAGGTAGATAGTGTGTTTTTAGAAATCTATCCATTTTTTCTAGGTTTTCAAATTTGTTGGAGCATAGTTCTTCATAGTATCCTGATATTACCCTTTTTATTTTGGTTGGTTTTACTGTGATGCCACTCTTTTCATTTAGCGTCATAAACATCTGAAGCCATGTCCACCCACAAGAGGGCTCTGCAGCTGCTGAACTTCCCAGAACTTTCCAAAATCTTAGACATAATCCACTTCAGGAAAAAATGGGAATTTGAGAGAGGCAATTAAAATATCACTTTCTCAATCAATGAATAATGATTAATCAGTGACAATAATGACTATTCCATAAGGCTTGGTTAACATCAATAGTAAATTATTTATGAATGCTTATTTCTCCATCCTTCAAGAAGATACTGAACTTAAAATCAGGCTTATCAGAAGATGGATGGTCAAGAAGGTCTACCACTGCAACAACTCAAGCATCACATGGTGGATGCTGATTAAATACATAAGGGCAGTCACACAGGGTAGCCTCTGCAGCCCTGAAAGGGACGGCACTGATTTTTTGTGTGCCAATGTGAGTAGATGACACTGATCCATCAGTCAACAGTTAAGGAGTATTCAACTCCAGGTTGAGTACTCAATAGCCAACAAATCAGACGAAAAAGCTGTCCCCATCTTTTCATGGTGGACTCTTCTTGGTCATCCAGGCCTCAGCTTAAAAGCCATCTCCTCAGAGGAGCCTGCCCAGATTACCTAAGTTAAAAGGGCCTCACTCTCACCACATAGCCCTGTTTCAATTTTCTGCACCTTACATCAATTTCTTATTTATTTATTTATTTGCTTACTATCTGCTCCCCCCACTAGAATATCAGCTCCAGAACAGCAGGGATCTCTTCTGTCTTGCTCACTGCTGTATTCCCAGAGCTTAAAACAATGCCTGTTAGAGTAGATGCTCAAAAAATATTTGTTGAGTGAACAAAAGAAAATGAGATGTCCTTAACAAAACAGAACAAAAATTCTTCAGCAGAGCATAATGAAAAGTCCACCAATCATATTCTAAATATATTGAATATGAGGTTATTAAAAAAAGAAACAGCTTGCAATTCAAAGGAAGTCCTAATATCTCATATCTAACCAAATCCCTATTTTTATTTAGAAAAACACTGGTTAACCATAATTTGATTTAGTTAAAGTCCATATTTTTTATCAATGTTTTATTTTTAATTCAGAATCTAAAATATCTAATGTGAAATCATCTTTATCATTCATAACATTTAACTAAGCTACTCAATTCTACAATAACAACCCTTACTAGAATTATGCCTGGTTAAATTCATAGGGATGAAATAACACCATGGTCTGTGATTAGCTCATGAACTTCATGTGCTCTGAGCAGGGCCAGGAGCTCAGGGCCCAGACAGAACTAGGGTTGGTATGTTCAGTACAGGTCTGAAGACCATGCTTAAAGTCATGTTTTAATCTTAGGGGAAGTGATTACCCTGGATGAGAACTGCATTAAAAGATGCTCTGTCTTTTCTCTATGTTGACTAATATCCTGAAAATAATTTTCCAGATGTTTATATACTGTCAAAATTCCATTACAACTGACTTAAAAGGTTGTTTCCTTTGGTTCAATGTCTAGAAGAGGAAAGAAAGCAACTAACCACTGTCTATACTCTTTTGTGATTTGGTTGTAAAATATATATTTTAAAACATTTTAAATGGCTTTAGTGTTGACATTCTCCCTCAATGCTAATGCTGAAGTTATTGTAATAAAATTTATTTAAAAAAGCTAGATTCCCAGTCCTGGGCTCTTTCCATTATGCCACAGTATTTCACTTAGTAAGTTTTACATTGCAAAAAAATCATTCAATGTTAGACACAATTTAAAATACATATATATATATATATATTTTTTTTCTCACCCTAAATTAAACAGATCTTTTCATCCATAAAAAAAAAGGATGGATTTAAATTCTATAGCTATAAATTTAACTATTGGAAGTAAAAAAATCATCCTGACTATTATTTTAAAACTATGGGTTACAACCTACAAGTAGGTTAGGAAATCAATCTAGTGAATCATTTTGAAAAATGAAGTAGAACAGAATAAAAATCATCAGTTTACTCTGCACATAACTGGATAATCACTGCCTTATTAAATCTTTTCTTGTTTCAGTGACATACACCTAAGAGTGTAATGGGTCACAGAGCTCAATGTATTTTTTGCCATGAAAGATGGTTTGGGTCAATGATCCAAAGTCCATCAGAATTCCCAGGAGCTGTGTAATAAAGCAGATTCCCTGGCCTAAGCCCCTAAAATTCTAGCTCAGTCTGGGAGGAACTTTCTAGGGAAATCTGATCAGTCTGGGGTGTGAACACTGGGGTGTGAGACTCAAGTTCTCAACCACTGTGTAGCAAACAAAGTTACCAAGTTTCTAAGTGACCCAGTTCCAGATGGGAAGCCAACAGAGGCTGCTTTGAGTAAGAGGAAGGGCTCTCTAACTCTTTGAGCTACCTTTTCCTGTCTCATTCCACCACTGGGCCTCTAAGTGTGCTCAACAGCACTCACGGCGTTATTGAACCCACTGCCATTGAGTCAATTCCAACTCACAGTGACCCTAAAGGACAGTGTAGAACTGCCCCCATAGGATTTCCAAGGCTGTAAATCTTTATGGAAGCAGACTGTCACATCTTTCTCCTACAGAGTGGCTGGTGGTTTCAAACCGCTGACCTTCTGATTAGCAATGAGTATGTTAATTACTATACCACCAGAGCTCCTCCAGGCTTTATAGAACAGTATGAAAACCACCAAGGGATCCAGGGCTCAAAGAGCAGCAGAATAATGGGCTACTCACTCATCATCCACATCCACTCTATCTCTTCTCTGTCTTCCTCTCTCATCTTTTCCCCTATCAGTTCTATCCTTTTCCTTAACCTCATCCTACAGTGATACCCTAAGATACTGTCTGGCTGTTTTATGGCATTTGAAACACAAGAAACCTCTGTCCTACAACTAAGTGTGGGATGATCCTAGGTGTGAGACACAGGCTCGTAGCCAGGAGTTCACATCAGAATCACTGAGGAGCTTTTAAAGCATATACATGTATGCAGGAGTCCCTGCTGATTCCATAGAAGTGGTGAGAGAGAGAGTAGTGTTGGTAGGGAGGTTAGGAATCATTTCTAACAAGTTCCATGAGGGATTTCTACCCATAGGCAGGGTCAGTCAATGGATGGGGGAAAAAAAGGTGGCAAAAAGTGTATATGCATTTTGGCCTTTCTCTGAGGAGAGGGGTCACAGAAGCCCTGAGAGTCTCAAGGATCTACAGATGTGTCAGGACTACTCTTAAGGTGCAATGGACAAGAAGCTGGAGGAACAGAAGTCTAGCTTGTCTAGTGAATGACTCTGCCACCCTTCAGGTGATACTTCTCCCTCCACAAAGTAAAGATAAGAGTAGCTGCTGCCTTCCATCTCCACCGTAGAGGGCCATGAAGTAAACTGTGCTTGTGCAGTAGAGATTCCAGGGGAAGGCACCATGCTAGGGGTCTAAAGTTTACCTCTGAAAGAGCCATGTGCAGAAGCATATTCAGAATGGATAGAAAAAAGATTGGCAAGTTGCTTCATTTTGTCTGAAGTCCATGATTAAAGGTTACATACCTGTCAACCTCCTCTTTGCTCATGGCAGCAAATGAGAAACACTCGGTCACTCCATTGATGGCAAGCAGGAGGACGTAGAGACAATAGGAACGCAGCAAAACAGGACCTAGAAAGAAACAACCCATCAAGACTCCAGAGCCCAAACTGGAGGCCCACATGCACCCTCAGCTCTGCTGAGTGCTCAGATAACACCAGAAACCAGCCATCAGCCTGCTGGTAACGTCAGTGGGCAGACTGCACATGAACCTCTGGTCTTAATTATCCAGAAAGTACCCGAGCATCCCATGGCACTGAGTAAAACAAACAGCTAAAAACAAAAAGATAATTATGAATAAATGTATAAATCTCTTGCTTAACAATTAAAAGCTTATCTGGTCAGTAAGCAAATCTTACATTACAGTCAGCATGAAGAGGTCTGCTAGTTTGAACACTAAAAAGTATTAATGATATGCATGTTAAGAGAACCTCAGTTGAACAGGTCCCGAGGAAAGACCTTGGGTTTGAAAAGCCCAGGGCCCAGGACTGGCAGGAAAACTACTGAGACAGAACATCCACAAATTTGCAGGGAGAACCAGAGCCCATAATGTGATTTTCTTCCCTTACAACAAAGTGATGCCATTCAACAGCTAGTGAATAAGTTTTAGAAAAATCTACTAACAAAAGAATGGGACCCTTCAAAGTAGCCCTTTTATTAGGAGGGCCATTATCAAGAGGTAGTATCTGTAATAAAATAAACATGCATCCACCTATGATGAAATTCTATTCCTATGTAGCTCTGGTAGCATAGTGGCTAAGACACTTGCCTGCTAACCAGACGGCTGGCGGTTCAAACCCACCAGCCACTCCTCGGAAGGAAGGTT
>NW_006922411.1:282465-290497 GCF_000298275.1 Orycteropus afer afer
CAATAAAGGAAAAAAAAAGGCAATGTTTTCTTCTGTCATACACGGGTCACTAAGAGTCAGAACAGACTCAACGGAACCTAACAACAACAAAGAAAAACAACATAACCACTATAAAAAGGGAGGCTTGAAGTTCCAGACTCTGAATGATGATTTATGAAAGCTGTTTAATATGAAAGATTCCTGTGCTGTGGGGAGCCCATATAGCTTTGTGTTAGTCACAAAATTATAACAGGGCAGCCCTGATGCATAACATTTTCCATGGTCTTCTCTTGGAATCGGCATTTTAGTGTGTTGCATTTCAGTCTCTCAGGCTGTTGCAGAAAGCAGCCTGGTGCCCTCTCCACTGAGGTAGACTCCAGTAGAAGCGGCAGGACCAGGTGCTGCCCCTGGATGGCTCAAGGCTATGGGCAGTATGCATCTAGCTTCTCTCCATCCTTCATTCTTTGGCAGAAGCAGAGAAGGATGGGGTACCCCTCATCTGCACATCTCACCTGGTAACTGAGAGCTAAAATTTGTGTGTGTCTACTTGAAGGTGGACAGTGAGTTTCTTTTAAGCATGAAGAACAAACTCTTGCATGAAACAGTGGTTCAAGCAGAATGTTTTTGAGTGAATTTTGAGGAAAGAAGTTGAAACTGGGGAATTTAAGGATGGATTCTTAAGCCACAGATTGAATTGAGGGGATGCTGTTGCTGTTGTCAGCTGCTGCCCAGTCGATTCTGACTCAGTGATCCCATGTACCACTGACCGAAACATTGGTCAGTCCTGCACCACCTCACAGTCATTGCCATCCTTGAGCCCACTGTTGCAGCCACTGTGTCAATCCATCTCATTGAGGGTCTTCCCCCTTTTTTACTGACCTTCTACTTTACCAAGCGTGGTGTCCTTTCTCCTTGTCTCTTCTCACATCATGAGCAATTTTGAGTATCTTCTAACCCAAAGGGCTCATCTTCCGACACTCTATCAGACAACATTTCACTGCTATTCCTAAGGTTTTCAGTGGCCAATTTTTTCTTTTTTTTTTTCAGAAGTCATCCTGGTCATGTCCTTCTTCCTAGTCTGTCTTTGTGTAGAAGCTCCACTGAAACCTGTCTACCATGGGTGACCCTGCTGGTATTCGAAATACCAGTGGCATAGCTTTCAGCATCACAGCAACCTGCAAGCCACTACAATAAGACAAACTGACAGATGATGAGTGGTGGATATGAGGGCATAAGAATAAAAGGTTTTGAAAAATAAAGTAAAGGGGCAAGAGCAAAGCACCCTAAAGATAAATATGAGAAATCTTAGGGAGTTCAGTGAATGCCTGTATTTTTCTTAAAGAAGGGAAATCTGGCTATGAGAAAGTTTTCTTACTTCAAAGTCCCTAATTATATATAATTTTAATCCAAAACAATGCAAAGCAAAATCATACCTCTAACACAAAAGCTTGACTACACTATGTTCATATCTACAACAGGGTCAGCAAAGAGGACAGTGGATCTAAGAGGACCGTACAGGTCACAGCTAAGTTCACTTCAAGAGGACAAAGACAAACACGCATGAGGGGAAACTAAGGACAGCAGTGTTGTAAGTTCCACTTTCAAAACTAAGGTGGTGGGGCTGAGCCACAGAAAGTTGTTGTTCTTTTCTGATTAAGCCAGGAAAACTTTCTGGAGAAAGTTAATTACTATGAAGTGTTTAAGTGATCAAAAAAGACTGGGGGTTGGGGGTCACAGTGTTAATACTTTCTGACACAGGAAAGGCACAGTGATATGCAGCATTAGTCCAAAGAGTCAGAAGTGGGGTGAGAAGATGAGGGGTAGTGTGGACACCAGGAAAGGAAACGAGCAGGCACTATGTATGGGAGAGGCAATGACCTGACTAAGAAGCACTATGGGCCTTAAAGAGAGCTAGAAGTTTGGACAAAATGAGAAGCAGCCACAATGAGAACATAAAAATGCTAAACAACCCTATTGAGGAGGACAGTGAGCCTGATGGGACTCTGGTTCAGGCAAGAGATGACAGCAGACCCTGAAGTGACACACCAAGTACACAATTTTTTAAGACACTGAGAAACCAGAATCATTCTCAAGACTCTGCTCTTTCTCTAAAGATGAGACTGGAAGAGCATCATTTTGAGTCTAAAATTAACAACTCTGACACTAAACCACTATGGACAGAACATATTACCTTAGAACTCAACTAACAGTGACTCTTTCAATCGATAAATTTATTATCAAAACTCAAAACTTGCACCAGCAGCTCATGTACCTAACATTACACAATTTATTTATTGCTCTTCTGTGATTACTCTACCAGGTGAACATTATAATGATGGGAAAGCCCTCTCCTCAGATAACATCCTATGATCACATTACATTAAAAGTTGTTCCTTGGTGATTGCCTTTTTAGAGGGGCAGAGCTTCTATGAAATAGTTGAGTCTCTAATCTCTGAACATAAACTTACTAATGGCTTCTTAAAGAGGTCTTCTTGCAGTTCCTGATCCAAATATACTTCTCACTACAAGCCCCAAAGCCAAAATCAAACCAATTGTCATTGAATCTGGCTCCTTGTGACCCCACAGGATAGAAAAGAACTGTCCCAACAGGGTTTCCAAGGCTGTAAATCTTTGTGGAAATGGACTGCCACATCTTTCTCCTTTGGAACAGCTTGTGGGTTTGAACCACTGACCTTTTGGTTAGCAGCCAAGTGCTTTAACCACTACACATGCTACCAGTGTTCCTTATAGCAAGGCCCAGGGAGCTGCAAACCATGCTATTGTTTTCACAGTAGATGTTTCTCCAAAGTTAATGAACTTTGCATTATTGCAGGCACTTGGCCTTCTCCCCATAATACCAAAAGTTTGGTTCTCATTATAGTGAAGATGAAACATGCCAATGAATTTGTAAAACGGCATTTGACAGAGACCTTTACATTGACATGGAGCAGTAGAAACAGTCTTCAGGGTTCTTATTCTGACCTAAGAATTTAAAAAGATTTTTACTGAACTCAAGGTGAAACACTGCCAGCCTATGGCCTAGGGCAATTTAAAATTTGTAATGACCCCAAAGCCTAGATTCTGAGCCAAGAGGCAAGGAGAGATTCTCAGTGGTCTGGGCATCAAGTGTTTCAAAGTTAGACACATTCATATACTTTCCTCTTTCAAAACCAAGAGTCACTAGATTAAACATACCATTTTATTTGCCAGATCAATTTTGTTCTCTGCAAATGTCTCTGGGTTATTCTTCAGAGGCTTTTATACATCAAGCTGTGAGATTTATGTGGCATTTACTGTCTTCAGATGTGTTTAGTACCAAGTGGAGACTCATTAGCACCTGCTCTCTGCTTTCCTCCCTCATCCAGAGGGAGCACAGGGAAATGGTCAAAAGGCAAAACTCATTTTAGTCCAGAGGAAAAAAACAACGGCAGGGCGGAGATCCAAGTGAGGTTGAGAAATTGCCTGGCTTCGTGCAAAAGCCCCTGCCCACACCTCGAGCATGTATGTGTCTGACCTTGTGTAAGGGGAACAGTCCCACCGCCCTGGCCACCTGGCCATTTTCTCTCCACTGACACAGATCTCAACTTGTACGTGCAGAAGTTTCTAAATTTCATAAGACTCTTTTGTTTCTGTTTGGAATTTAGAACAAATCTGTCAAAAACTCTTGTGCATACCTGATCCTGAGCTCAGCATGGCTCCTCCATAGACATCCAAAACCAACTGAGAATAGGCAAAGCCAAACACAGTGATAGTCAGGCCAGCCAGCAGAGCCAGTTTGAGTAGGGACTCCAAAACCACAGCGGCCACAGCAATGTCCTCCTGGGGCCAGGGGAAGAAGGAAGGAAATTGGATGAATCATGAGCTAAAAGAAAACTTCCTTCTCCCTTTGCTGTTTTGCAGATCACTCTTTCAATTGTGTGAGAGGTACCCCTGCTTTCCTGTAGCCTGTTTGTTTCTACATCTATGATCAAATGAAGGAAAAAGATCATGTGTGCCTCTGTAGGTAGTGAGGGGAAGGCTTTTTTTTTTTTTTTTTAACTCATTTAGGAAAAATTATTTCAAATGTTGCTTAGGAGACCTCACTTTTCCCTGATATTTATTTTTAACTGAGCAGCAAGTTTTAATATCAGCTAGCTCTGTCAGAGTGCTTCTGACAAATGTCTCCACATTCTGATGTTACTATCAGTGCATGCTTAGGAAAGTATTTATAAATCAGACTGAGAGCCAGTCTAGCTCATTTTGAGATACTGTGCATAAGCTGTATTTTGCAAAATGTCTTCTAAGTCTTATAAGAGGCCAGCCCAGCTTGCTTTTAATTCTAAGATGTCAGACATTTTCAATGGCTTTACAAAAAGTGAAGTTTCCACAACCAAACGCTCCTGGATCCAAGTCTTTTCCTGTGTGTTTACCAACCACAGTCTGCAGATTCTCAAAGTCAGAATGTAACCCTGGGATCTCAGAGTCCCAAAGATGTTTCAACAATTTATATAGTGATGAAACCACATGACCATGTCTTTTCCTTCTTTACCCTAGGTTAGCCTTTCTCCACTGTAGGCTCACCCTGAGGGTTATTGAGAATCCGAGGATGTAGGGAGGCAACTTTATTCTTACACCTAAGACTAGACCACAGAAAGGTGTCTGCAATGCACAAGGAACAGCCATAGAACCAAGCTGCCCAAGGGAGATGTTCTGAGGGCTGGGTCAAGAATATGGTCACAAAGAAGGACAAAATGATGAGGAGGAAGGACCAGCCAGGGAAAAAAGAGAAAGTCACACAAGAAGTGAGCTCAGGGTCCTGCCACCATTCAAAATGAAACAAAAGAAAATTTCAGCTCAAACAGAGGGTAAACAGACTCCTCCACATTTCTGTCTGTTTATCTTACAATGAGAGGAAGAATTCAATTGAGGGACAAAGACATAAGAACCAAGACTACCTGCTTCTGAAGCGTGGCGCCCTTTTCCCTCTCCAGCACCTTAGCAAAGAAAATGTAAAAACTCTCTTCTATTGGCTGGAATATCAATCTGGCCACAAGGGAGCCAAGATTATTCACTATATCATATACACCTATATAACAAAAAGGAAGAAACAACAGTCATACTTGTTTTTCTATTTCAATTTTCCTAGCACTATTAAAATATTGTTTTCTGATCTTCTTTAATTAAACATTTTATTTATTTTTAAAATTTGTATTGTGATTTGGGTGAAAGTTTACAGAGCAAATTCATTTTCCATACATCAGTTCACATACATTTTGTCTCATGACATTCTTCTCTCCCACGCACTCCTGCCCCCAGCCCCAAGCAGTCTCTCTGTGCAAACACTGCCCTTCTGTTCTCCCATTGATTGATCTCTCCAAGGAGTGTATCTATCTGATGCAGATGTTCAGCCTACATGCCTGTCTATTATTTGGCTGGAAGCCACAGGAGTGAGTTCAATTTCAGATCCAAAGGGGAGTTAGGGGCCATAGTCTCAGGGGTTTCACCAGGCTCTATCAGACCAATAAACCTGGTCTTTTTCTGTTTTCTTAAATGATTTTGAGTTTTGTTCCACATTGCTTTCTCACTCTATCCAGGATCTCCTACATAGATCCCCCTCCAAGTGGTTGAGTGGTAGCTGGACACCATCTAGTTCTTCTGGTCTCATCATCATATAGGCTGAGGATAGCATGGTCTACCAGTCTCTTGGACTAATTGTTTCCACTTGTCTTTGTTTTTCTTTATTCTTCTTTGCTCTGAGCTAGGAGAGACCCATCATGGCATCCAGGTGGGCACTTGCAAGCTTTTTTTTTTTTTTTTAATTTTTACTGTGATTTGGGTGAAAGTTTACAGAGCAAATTCACTTTCCATACAGCAGCTCACATATACTTTGTCTCGAGACATGGACTGCAATCTCTCACAATTCAACAGCTCCCCTCCCACTTCCTCCCCTTAGCCACCTCTTCCCTGTGTCCTTTCCTCCCATGCACTCCTGCCCCTGAGCTGTCTCCCTGTGCATACACAGCCCTTCTATTCTTCCATAATTGATCTCTCCAAGGAGTGTATCTACCTATTATAAATGTTCAGCTCATATGCCTGTCTTTTGTTTGGCTGGCCATAGGAGTGGGTTCAATTCCAGACCTAAAGAGCAGCTAGGGGCCATAGTCTCAGTGGTTCTATCAGGATCTATCAAGACCAGCAAACCTGGCCCTTTTTTTTTTTTAATGATTTTTTTGTTCCACATTGTTCTCCCACTCTATCCAGGATCTCCTACACAGATCCCCCTCTGAGTGGTTGATAGTGGTAGCCGGGCACTATCTAGGTCATCCGGTCTCATAGTCATAGAGGCTGAGGATCGCATAGTGTACCAGTCGCTTGGACTAATTGTTTCCATGTGTGTTTGGTTTTCTTCATTCTTCTTTGCTCTGGATGAGGAGAGACTCACTGCATCTAGATGGCCACTTGCAGGCTTTTAAGATCCCAGTCACTACTCGCCAAAATAGGATGTGGAACAATGCTTTTGTGTAGTGTTATGCCAATTGAGCTTGATGTCCCTGGCGACTATGGTCCCAAGCCCACAGTTCCAACTACTCATTCCCTATGGGTAGCTGGCTGTGGCCAACAAGTGACTACAACCTTGCCCCTAGTCAGCTCCACTATATTCCTGGGAATTCTTATAGAACATACAAATACACTTGTAGAAAAATTGTCTGCTAACCCTATACATGGTCTTGGGCACACTCCCCCCCTGCATGGACATACCCAATAGTTCAGTCTGTCCACCCATATATCCATCAATGTTTGTCTTCACTGACAATGCAGTACTGTATGTTGCTTGCAAGCTTTTAAGATCCCAGTTGGTAATCACCAAAGTAGCAAAGGAACAATGTTCTTGTGCAGTATGTTATGCCAAGGAGCTTGATGTCCCCTGCGACCATGGTCCTGAACCCACAGGTCCAACTATTCCCTCCGTCCAGGTAGCTGGCTGTGGCCAAGAAGTCATCACAACCTTGTCCCTTGTCAGCTCTGCTGTATATCCAGACATTCTTACAGCATAAACATTTTATTTTAAGATAATTGTAGAGTCACATGTAGTTGTAAGAAATTACAATAGAGTGATCCTGTGTACCCATGACCTAGTTTCCCCCAATGGTAATGTCTCATAAAACCATAGTACAATAACACAACCAGGATACTGACATTGATATAGTCAAGATTCAGAACATTTATGTCACAATAAGCATCCACAGTATTTTTTCATAAAACTCATTAATGCCAAGTTGATTTTTCTATTTTTATTTCTACTACTTTAGGAATATATTAAAAAAATAAAGATAGAAAAATATTGAGCAAAAAATGTCTGCTTCGAACATATGCTCTTTTTAAAAAAAATTTCAATGCATTTTATTGAAATATAATTTATGTACGGTGAAATACACAAAACTAAAAAGGGTCAACGCATTTTTTTTTTTTTTGCAGTGTTCCCGCCCCTCCCCTCCCACCTCTGGCAACCAACAAAGAAAGTTTCCCTCCATACATAAACCTTTCTTTGACCCTCCACAACAAAGAACTAATACTCTATTTGTCCTTCTGTGATTGACTTATTTCACTCAGCATAATGTCCTCCAAGTTCATCCATGTTATGCGGTGTTTTGCAGGCTCTACGTTTTTCTTCAGTGCTACATAGCATTCCAGTATGTGTATGTACCTTAGTTTGGTCATCCACTCTTCTGCTATAAATCTTAGAGATAAGTTCCTTGACAGATATGTAATGACCGGCAAATATGAATTTGTTGCTGTCAATTTTGTTATGTGCTTTTCTGTGGTATCAATTTTTTGTTCCATATAATTTTCTGTGCTGAGTTTGTTTTGTTTGTGAATTGTGTTATTACTTCCTTTGTTCCTACTGTTTTAGTATTTGCTGAATATTTATGCTGGTCCTATTTTTTTTCTTACTGTGATTTGAGTGAAAATTTACAGAGAAAATTAACTTTCCATAAAACACTTCACATACACTTTGTTTCATGACATTGACTACAATTTGCCCCAATGCAACAGCTCCCCTCCCACTTCCTCC
>NW_006922411.1:292714-297148 GCF_000298275.1 Orycteropus afer afer
TTTGGTTTTGCTAAGTTTAATGATGATGTGTGTGGATGATTTTCTTTTGGGGTCTATCTTGTTTGGGGTTTGTTGGACTTTCTGAATGGATATATTCTCATCTTTCATCATACCAGGAAAATTCTTTTCCAACAAATCTTTGACAATTTTCTCTGTGGTTTTATTTGTCTCTTCCTGTTCAGGAATTGTGATGGCATGTAGGTTACTCCTTTTGATGGTATCCCACGTGAACCTTAGGCTTTCTTCATTTTGTTTTTATCTTTTCTGATTTATCCCTTTCCAAAGAAGTGTTCAGGTATTTGCCTTCAATCTCAATAATTCTGTCTTCCATTTATTCAGTTCTGTTCCTTTGCCCACTTAATATCTTATCTATTTCTAAAAATTCAGTATCAATCTTCTGGATTTCTGTGTATAGATTTTGTATCATTTATAATTTTTCATTTATTTTGTCATTTTGTTCTTGTATTGTCTTTCAAAACTGTTCTAGGTTTTCTCTGTGTTTTCCTTGAACTGCCTCTCAATTCACTCAAGATACCTAAATATAATTCTTTTGAATTCCTTATCAGGGAGTTCCAGTTCTATGTTTTCCTCAAGGATGTGTTTTGGGGGTCTGTATCCTGGTCCTTTGTTTCTCCTGCTTTATCTTGCTTCTTTGTGTGGTCTGTGATGCTCTGCTGTCTTCGAGGCATTGTGACGTTTTTGTGTTTATATTTAATTGGTGATTGCATGTTGGAGTGACTTGCCCACGAGTTTTGTTTTCTTTGCATGTTATCTATGCATGTAGGGTACTGTGCTATGCTACTCATTTGCTAGTGGGCAGCACTTATACACTCACCACCTGTCTTCTTTCTTGTCAGCCTCTCATATGGCCCTGCCAATCTTGGCAAACAGAGCCTATTCTTAGGTCCCTGGAATCCAAATGAGAATGCTGTAACTTTAAAATCCAAAATGGTTGCCACTTACAAAGATTCAAAATGGCTACGCCCTCGGTCACTTTAAATATCCAAAATGGCCACAGCTTGTAAACATTCAAAATGGCTGTGCCCTCAGTCACTTTGTTGTTGTTGTTGTTATGTGCCGTCGAGTTGGACCCGAGTCATAGCGACCCCTCTTTGGGTTTCTGAGGCAGTATCACTATGGAAGTAGATTGCCCTATCTTCCTTTTGAGGAATGGCTGGTGGGTATGAACCACCAGCCTTCTGGTTAGCTGTCAAGTGCCTTAGGCACTATGCTACCAGAGCTCCCCTTTAAATATCCAAAATGACCACTGCTTGTAAACATTCAAAATGGCTGTGCCCTTGGTCACTTTAAATATCCAAAATGGCTGCTGCTTGTAAACATTCAAAATGGCTGTGCCCTTGGTCACTTTAAATATCCAAAATGGCTGCTGCTTGTAAACTTTCAAAATGGCTGTGCCCTTGGTCACTTTAAATATCTAAAATGGCTTCCACATGTAAACAATCAAAATGGCTGCACCCTCTGGACAGTGGAAAGTCAACAGCTCAGGCTGTCCCCTACGTTGCTGTTTCCCTTCCTAGTCATAGGCCACCAGTGCAGTTGTCCCTGCAGCCCTTGGTGACCAAGGCTGATCTTTAGGTCAATTCTCAGGTCCCAACATCACTTGGAAATACTCAGGCTGTTGGTCCCATTGGAGCAACTGATAGTCCGCAGCTCTATCTCTGTACTCATTATTTTCCTTCAGGTTTTTCCACTAGTTGGTGCCTAATCCACTTCTGTATAGTTCCTTTCAAAGCTCAGGGCTCCAGGATTATCTTCTGTAACTCTGTCAATCAGTTTTTCTTTTCCTTGTTGAAGAGGGTCTGTGTCACTTGTCTGCCTATTCCTCCATCTTACTGGAAGTCTCGCATTATGCTCTTTTAAGAACTATCTATACGAGATCAAATGGATAACAGCAACTCAAAAGATTAGAGATAGGAACCTTAGCAGGCAGTGAGTTTATGTTAATGGGGGAGGCAGAACTCAGAAAAGGAGAGCGAGAACAGTTGTACTACCCAAAGAATGTAATCAATGTCACTGAATTGTACACACAGAAACTGTTGAACTGGTTTATGTTTTGCTGTGTATATTCTCAACAACAAAAACAAAGTAAATAAAATTTAAAAAGAAATATTTGGAGAGACTTATCTAGCTACATCTTACTTTGTGCTAGGATCCTAGCATCTTCCATCCCTCAATGTGAGCATCAGAGCTCTGCAGGAAGTACAGTAGAAGACAGGGGATCTCAACAGGGAACCTGCCACCCAAGTCACATTGTGGGGGTATTCAGTACACTGCATATATTTATAAGACCTATAATTCACAATTTTCATGAAATGAAAGGTTCATTTTCATTAAATATATCAAACTACAGAGAAAGGTATTAGGAAGTATCTATTAATGGTATTCACCTTTAATTAAAACACTACAGAATTTCAACTTACCCTGATCGCCAAAATTTAACACATTCAAAAATGTCATCACATATCGCTCTCCTATAAATGGAAAAGCAAAATAAAAATTAGTCATTCAAATGCACATTAATTTCCTGTTTCCTTTTCTTCTACCATCTATCAACTTTTCCAGTTGGCAAATATCAAAGGAAAAAAACTGAAATAATACATTAAAATACACATATTCCTTATCTTAATGCTAATTTCCAACAATCTCAAAAGTTTTAAGGGCGATTTGATAACCTGAGTGTAAATTCTGTGATACGATAGGGGCCTGATTTTCAGTATGGCAATTCCTTAAAAATTTGGAATTAGAAATACCATTTCATCTAGCAATCCCATTATATGGTATATATCCTAAAGAAGTGAGAGCCAGGACAAGAACAGATATATGCACACTCATGTTCATTACAGCACAATTCACAACAGTAAAAAGACGTAAACAACCTAAGTTCCCATTAACAGAAGAATGGATAACCAAACTATGATACATACACACAATGGAATACTATGCAATCTTAAAGAATAATGTAGAATCTGTAAAACACTGCATAACGTGGATGAACTTAGAGGACATTATGCTGAGTGAAATAAGTCAATCACAGAAGGACAAATATAGTACTAGTTAATTATAGTAAAAAGTCAAGGAAAGGTTTATATATGAAAGGAAACTTTCTTTGTTGGTTACCAGGGGTGGAAGGGGAAGGGAAGGAACACTACCCTCCCCCCAAAAAAATGTATTGACCCATGTCACTTTAGTTTTGTGTATTTCACTGTACATAATTATATTTCAATAAAATGTATTTTAAAAAACCTTGCAAGCAGCCATCTAAATCCAACTATGGGTCTCTCCTCATCCAGAGCAGAGAAGAATGAAGAAAACCAAAGACACATGGAAACAATTGGTCCATGGGACTAGGAGACCATATGATCCTCAGCCTATATGACCACGAGACCAGAAGAACTAGATGGTGCCTGGCTCCCATTGTCAACCACTTGGAAAGGGATCAGTGCAGGAGATCCTGGATAGAGTGGGAGAATATTGTGGAACAAAACTCATAAAAATTATTTTTAAAAAATCATAAAAAAAGATCAGGTTTGCTGGTCTGATAGAGCCTGGTGAGATCCCTGACACTATGGCCCCTAGTTACCCTTCAGGTCTGGAATTGAATTCAATTCCAAGACTTCCAGCCAAACAATAGACAGGCATATGGGGTGAACATTTACATCAGGTAGATATACTCCTTGGAGCAATCAATCATGGGAGAACAGAAGAGCAGTATTTGCACAGGAAGATAGCTCAGAGGGCAGGAATGCATAGGAAAGAACACAGGGAAGAGGTAACTACAGGGAGGAAGCGGGAAGAGAGCTGTTACATTGTGGTGAATTGCAGTCAATGTCATGAAACAAAATGTGTATGAATTGCTGTATGGAAAATGAATTTGCTCTGTAAACTTTCACCTAAATCACAATAAAAATTAGAAAAAAGAAAGCTCTGATTCTATGTACATGCTCATCAAAAGGGTCCTCCTGGGGTGGTGAGATCTCTGCAGAAGCTGGCAAAGCTCTGGAGTCCACATTCATAATTCAAGTCTAAGACAGTCTGAATGCCTTCAAGGTGGAGACATCAGCCCAGAGCCCTGCTCCTGCTGGCTTCTATGAATAACTGTTTTCTTATTATTCATGAGTGAAAGGCATTGGCCACTATAGAGATGGAACTCATGGCCCTACAGTATAAATTCTCACCTCCTAGTGACTTGCTCAATCATTTCAGTGGAAGGAAAGCATGAAGATACTAGAAGCAGTGCTAATTTCTTCTCTTTTGGGGTCTATCCTGTTTGGGGTTCGTTGGACTTCCTGGATGGATACATTCTCATCTTTCATCATGTCAGGGAAGTTCTCCTCCAGCAAATCTTGGACAATTTTCTCAGTGGTTTTGTTTTTCTCTTCCTGTTCTGGAATTCCAATGACATGTAAGTTATTC
>NW_006922411.1:299123-301460 GCF_000298275.1 Orycteropus afer afer
TCAAGGCTCAGGGGTCCAAGATTATCTTCTGTGTCTGTGTTAATTGGTTTCCCTTTTCTTTGTTGAAGAGGGTCTGTGCAATCCTTCTGCCTAGTCTGCCATCTTGCCGGAAGCCTAATTTCTTCTCTTAAATCTTTCCTCAGTCCTTGCCTCTGTAGGTCTTCCCAGGCACTGTCTCACACTACCTAATATTAGCCTTCATCTCTATCTATGTGTCCCATCTCCCACTGCTCTGACCCATCCTCACTGCTAACAGTTCCATCTTTGGCAAATACAGACCTGATTAAGCTAACTCCTGCTCTCCCACATTTAGGAGCTCTGCTAGTATAGTGATTAATGTATTTTACTGCTAACCAAAAGGCCGGTGGTTTGAATTCACCAACCATTTTATGGGAGAAAGATGAGGCAGTCTGCTTCCATAAAGATTTATAGCCTTAGAAACCCTATGGGGCAGTTCTACTCTGCCCTATGAAGTCACTATCAGTAGGATTCAACCTGATGGCAGCGATTTTGGTTTTGGTTTGGTTTCACAGCTTTAAACAACTCAGCCATTAGTGTTTACAAAAAGTCTAGGCTCCACATTTGAGGAGCCCTGGTGGCAAATGGAGGAGGCCTGGAAGCACAGTGGTTAAGTGCTCAGCTGCCAACTGAAAAATTGATGGTTCTAATCTACTGGTGGTTTGAATCCACCAGTGGTTCCATGGTAGAAAGATGTGGCAGTCTGCTCCCATAAAGATTACAGCCTTGGAACCCTTATGAGGCAGTTCTTCTCTGTCCTATAAAGTTACTATGAATCAGAATTGACTTGCAATGGGGTTTGGTTTGGGTTTTTTTAGGTGGCGAACGGTTAAGCTCTTGGCTGCTAATTGAAAGGCTGGCTGTTTGAACCCACCCAATGGCTTTGTGGCAGAAAGAGCTGGCAATCTTCCATAAAGATTATGGCCAAGAAAACCCTATAAGGCAGTTCTACTCTGTCACATGGGGTCACTATGAGCTGGAATCTACTCAACAGCACCCAAGAACACCACCACCACAAACTGACCCTGAGCTTTTTGGCCTCCCTTCACCAATCTAAAGACCTCTGGTAGTATAGTAGTTAAAAGCATTTGGCTGCTAACCAAAAGGCCCATGGTTGGAACTCATCAGCTGTTCAATGGAAGAAAGTTGAGGTGGTTTGTTTCTGTAAAGATTTATAGCCTTGGAAACCCTATAGGGCAGTTCTGCTCTGCCCTAAAGTGTCATTAAGAGTTGGAATTGACTCAACTGCACTGTTTTTTTCACCAATCTGGCCCATACCTCCCACCATCTCGTTGTCATCCTCCCATCTACTCTACCAGACTTAGCCTCTCCAGCAGCTCGGAGTCAGGCTGGGCTGGTTATCCAGCAATGCTCTGGGGTCTGAGCTCTTGTTATTCTCATCACCTAGTATGGCTTTTCTGCAGGGACCTCCCTACTTTCTGGTATAGGTTATTATTTCCCCACATTCTGTAAGCTCCTAGAGACAGGAAGGCACTCAAAAAATGTCTGGTGAATGAGTTAAGTTTTTGAGTACAGCCCTCACAGCCCTGAGTCAGAGTTAACTACATATAAATGTCTGAGTCTCTGGGAAGAGACTGAGCTTCTTGAGACCAGGCCCTATTACTTCTTTATCACTGTATTCTCAACTCCTGGCACACTGTGTTCAGTAAATAGAGGGCAGAAGGTAATCGTACGTATATTTTTCCTCTTATAAAGCATGGTTTCAATTTTTTAGAGCTGTAGTTTAAAAATAAAATGAAAAGAACTTAGGGGTCCCTAGTCAGGCCACTTATTTTACAATTGGGGAGATGGAGGAGCTGTTAGGCTGGCCAGTACCAGGCCCCTTCTCAAGGTCCTTTCACTGCCTACGAGGCCAGGCCAGGGTGTCTCAACCATGGAGCCAGCAGCACTTTCAGGCCCACCTCTGGAGGCTTTAGTGGTGGCTACCTTAAACCTGCTGCTGCAAACACATGTCTACAACTGCAATCCAATCAACCAATTTAGGGCCATTTCTTGGACTGGATCCATTTCCTCAAACTCATCACAACTGCTCTTAAAACTGTAGGAGGCAAAAGGAAGTGCACATAAGTCACTGTCCTTTCCAAAACAACAATGTAAATTATTCCAACACTAACTTCACTAGTCACATTCTGATGTTGCTTTTTTTCTTTGTCTTTATCAACAAACACTTGCTGAATACTTACTATGTGCTAGGGCCCAGCTCTGGTAGCATAGTGGCTAAGACACTTGCCTGCTAACCAGACGGCTGGCGGTTCAAACCCACCAGCCACTCCTCGGAAGGAAGGTTGGGCAATCCTA
>NW_006922411.1:301560-307870 GCF_000298275.1 Orycteropus afer afer
TGGGCAATCCTACTTCCGTAGTGATACTGCCTCGGAAACCCAAGGAGGGGTCGCTATGAGTCGGGGCTGACTCGACGGCACATAACAACAACAACAGGGCCCAGGCAGGATGCTGGGGAAACAGTGGTGAATGACTCACTCTTTGCTTTCAAGTAGCTTACAGTTAAGGTCCTTCACTCAGCCATCCCAAGCAACTGACTCTTACTTCCCCCAAAAGTCTTCTGCATAGTTTCACTTTTATAGTAGCAACTTTATAAGCTTAAGTTAGAAAGATACACTTTCAGAGCTCAAAGAGCCTTAAGACACCTCCTGATCTAATCCCCTAGCTTGCAGGCAGGGAAAGCGAGACATAGGGGGAGTTACTTCCCTCTGGATACATAACTAAGAAAAATTATTAACAGTGGAGGAGAAGAAAAATTCCAAAATAATAATAGAAAGGTTGTACTAGAATGCCAGGATTATGGAATATTTTCTAAAATTTTTATAATTAGGTTATATTACTTTATAATTAAAAGATAATTTTTAAAAATATGTGCAGTACATCCTACTTTAGCGAGTAGCAACTGGGATCTTAAAGGCTTGCAAGTGGCCATCTAGATGCAACGATGGGTCTCTCCTCATCCAGAGCAAAGAAGAACAAAGAAAAGCAAAGACGCATGGAAACAATTAGTCCAAGCAACTGGTATACCATGCGATCCTCAGCATGTATGACCATGGGACCAGAAGAAATAGATGGTGCCTGGCTACCACTGTCAACCACTCAGAGGGGGATCTATGTAGGAGACCCTGGACAAAGTGGGAGAATGATGTGGAACAAAACTCAAAATCATTTAAAAAAAAAAAAGCACCAAGTTTGCTGGTCTGAGAGCCTGATGGAAGCCTGATAGTCCACTGAGACTATGGCCCCTAGCTGCCCTTCAGGTCTGGAATTGAACCCACTCCTGTGGCTTCTAGCCAAACAAAAGATAGGCATATGGGCTGAACATTTACATTAGGTAGATACACTCCTTGGAGAGATCAATCATGGGAGAATAGAAGGGCCATGTATGCACAGGAAGGCAGCTCGGAGGCAGGCGTGCATGGGAGGGAAGGACACAGGGAAGAGGTAACTATGGGGAGGAAGTGGGAGGGGAGTTGTTGCATTGTGGGAAATTGCAGTCAAAGTCATGAGACAAAGTGTATGTGAACTGCTGAATGGAAAGTCCATTTGCTCTGTAAACTTTCACCCAAATCACAATAAAAATTAAAAAAAAAAGTCAAGCAAAGGGTTTCACAAAAGATTAAATATTATTTGCTGAATACCACAGGTGGATGGAGGAGGGAGGGTAAACCAAAAACTAGAGTAGACATACATTAACTTGGGTAAAGGGGGAAAAAAGGAAAAAGAAAAGAAGTCAGAAAAAAAAATACTTGCAGTAATACATAAGTAGATGTATGACTAAAAAAAAAAAAAAAAAACAACTCACTGCTGTCAAGTCGATTTGACTCATAGCAACCCATCTTAGGTTTCCAAGGTGGTAGCTCTACGGAAGTAGATTACCCAATCTTCCTTCTGAGGAATGGCTGGTGAGTTTGAACTGCCAGCCTTCTGGTTAGCAGTCAAGTGCCTTAGACATTACGCCACCAGAGTTTCCAAGTAGATGTACAGACATAGGAAATTTATATAGAGAGTGGAACTACTACCTTCAGCAATTTATAGCTACCTTAAACTTTATTCTCTGAGCCAAAGCTTGATATAAATAAACTAACACACACACATACAAAACTATGTATACTTTCAGCACCTTGCTGGCCCTCTACACCAAGAACTCTGTCACAACATTAAACTATCACATGGGTGAATCTCGTTTAGAAATATAAAATGATATAAATGTGGTTCTTTAAGAAGTTGAAAAAAAGAAAAAAAAAAATCCTCACAATGAGGACCAATAAGCAACATCACAATAAATGGAGAAAAGACTAAAAAAAAAGAAGAAGATAATTAAAAAGCTATGACAGGACAGTTAAATTATAGATAGCTTTCCCTATTTTACAAGTTTTCTTTAATTGGAGATAACACTTATACTACTCCTCACTTATCAACTATTTCATTATCTGATACTTTTCACTTATAACGATAGTAAAAACCCTACTATCTGGCTATTCACAAAGTATGCCCAGCAGTAATGAATGCTGAGATGAGAGGCCAAAGTAACACTGGCTGTGATGGTTAAGGCTGTGTCAGCTTGGCTGGGCCATGATTCTCAGTGGTTTGGCATTTACGTAATAATGTAATTTGGCAATTACATGATAATGAAATTTGGCAGTTATGTAATGATGTAGTCATCCTCTGTTTTGTGATCTGATGTGGTCATCTTTCACTTTTGAGTAATGCCAATTTTTGCATAATGACTTGGTCTTTGGAACCTAACCATGTCGATAAGTAAGGTATGAGTATATGAGAAATTCATTAAAATGATATAACATGGGGTTTGGAATTAGACTTAGATTCATTAAGCTGTCATTCACTACTGTAGTGAAGTTATATGACTTCACTGATGTTCAATTCCCTCATCCATAATAAATAGCTTACATCTTTCTTACAAGACTATTGAGAGATTTAAACTAAACAATATAAGTAAATAAAACATGAAACTAAGTAAATGCCAGTTTCCTTCCCCTTATTTCAAAAGCTCTGATTTCTGAGGTTCTTCTGCCCAGGGTGCTCTAGACTGCACGTGGTCTAATCTAGGTCATCAGCAGTCCTGTAAAATCCCCTCATTGATACCATAGTTTCCTGAGTGCTCAGAGAAATCCTGCCCTTCTACTTACCTTCTGTCAAAATCTGTTTCAAGAAAGACTGTTTGAAAAAACTCCAAGTCAATTTGGCCTCTTTCCAATTTAAAAAAGCCTGTATGAGAAAACAAAATGAATCAACCAACCAAGCAAAATATTCCAGGCATTTCAAGTCTAAGAATACAATGCTATGTGAGAGGTAAACTCATTCAGGTCCCCAAATCCCAACTTGAACACATCCCCATTAATTCTTCACTTAATGCTAAGCATACAGAAGTTATCCAACAAATACTGGGAAAGAATGTACATGACACTAATTACATTACACTGCTAAACAGGAAACAAAGTCTGTAGGGGTAAGACCCTCTCTAGAAAAGCCTGCCCAAGATCCACACCTTGAGACCCCTAAAGAAGAATTGCTGCTATCCCCTTAGAGGCTTGACTACTGATCACACCAGATTCATATAGCTCACGACCAGTTCTTTCCAAAAAAAAGTCTGAAGGATGCCAAGCTTCAGAACAAATTCTGCTCCATACATTCCACACCTTAATGCTATATTCAGCTGCCTAGGATCTCTTTACACAAAGCTTTGCTTGAATATTTCAATAGAAAGCCAAGCTTTCCCATTCAGTTTAACCACTCAGAAAGTGGAGAGAGGAAAAGGGAAAAAAATTATTATTATTTTTTTAATATGGTTCTTCCCAAAGCCCTAGGGGACCACAAAAGTCTTCATTCCCTGAGGACAAGGAGGGTAAGAAGGAAGGAAGTGCTTAGGTAGGGCAGAGATCAACCTGCAAGGACTGGTTTCCTCAATGCCAGAGAGCCGACCGCAGATGGAAAAAGGGCTAGCCAGCTGAACATCTGTTCCCTCAACTTCTTTGCTCACCCCCACCCCCACCCCAATTCCTTTAGAAGCCCCTTCTCTATCATGCGGGCATCTTGTGATCCCTGCTTGTTCAGTCTAGGTGTTAGGTTCTTAATTCCAGGGTACCTGTATTTTCAAAAGGAGCTTTGGTGGTGGAGTACCTAAGACATGCAACTGCTAACCAGAAGGCTGGCAGTTCAAACCCACCAGACCCTGCAGATGGAAGACGGGGCAATCTATTTCCGTAAATATTTACTGTCTCGGAAACCCAATGGGAATCGCTATGAATAGGAATGGACTTGAGGGCAGTGGGTTTGGTGTATTTTCAAAAGTTCTGATGAACCCTAAGTGATGACTTTTGAATAGTGAGATTTCAGGCACTCTTTGGGAGGGAAGGGTCTTCCAGGAACCTTTTAAACTAAATCACAAAGGTCAAGTCCATTCCATCTTTCTTCTTGATCTATGAGCAGTCCTGGAATTGCTCTAATCACATGGGACTCTATTCTTGGCCAAAAGTCCATCTGTGTAGAGCAATGTTATCTAATAGAAATCTAAAACAAGCCACATTTTAAATTTAAACTTTCTAGTAGCCAAAGTGACCAGTAAAAGGAAATATTAACTTTAATACATTTTATTTAAGCTAAAATATTATCATTTCAACATGTAACCAATGTAAAATAATTTAGAGACATTTTACATTCCTTTTTTTCATACTAAGTCTTTGAAATCCACTATCTTTTGCACTTTCATCTCAAATCAGAATAGTCACATTCCAAATACAATATAGCCACACAAGGTAATCATTTAGGACAGGACAAGTCTAGAATATGCCAAAAAGAGAGTCATTTGCACCCCCTTCTGAGTCTCCTCACCCTTGGTTTCTGAACCTTTTTCAGATATTGGGACAGGATCAAATCTTCCTGCCTTCAGGGCATCACTGAACATGGAACAAATGCCAGGGGTAGATTAGTCCAGGAGTAAATCTTCCCAAGTGAGAGGGAAATTGGCCCACAAAATATATAAAACAATTCATAGCTCCTTTCTCCAGAACAAAGAGCATCAGAATACTTAGCACCACCAGGGGGCACTGTGGACCACATCATCCAGTGGTGCCGGTTCTGCCCACACTTGGCTCTAGGGGAGATGGAGGCACAGCACCTTCTCTCTCACACACACCTCTAAGGGATGGTGGTCCTTTGACAGTGTGCGCAACAGTGCTCGTGCTCTTTATTTCAAAGAAAACAAAATGTTGCAGCTTGCCCATGAGACTTTTGTGAAGCCTACTTGCTGGTAGGTTGTTTGGGAAGATGATTGAGCTCTTCAAAGAAAAAGTTCTTTAGGAGAGTAAAATCATGACAGTTTATCTGATTGAAAGCTCATACTTAAGGATACATTTCTCCTAATACCTTCAATTCAAACAGACTCATGGTTCAGAAGGAATGGCCACACCACTTACTATCTCCAAAATGCCCATTAAAGATATGGGGGCAGGAAGTCAGATCTGAGATAGGGTTTCTTCTCAGGCATCTACTAAGTGGAAGAAAAGAGGAAGCACACTTTTTGAGCTTTTAAGACTCTGCCCAGAGGGGATTTGTCACTTGGAATGATCAAACAGGGTCTATTTCACAAGAGCTAGATTGGGAGGTACTGCTGAGCCAGCCTAAGCAGCTGTGAACTTCTTCAGAATCCCATCAGTAATGTGCCATTTCACTGCCCTATTGTATTGGGAGCTCTGGTAGCATAGTGGCTAAGGCACTTGACTGCTAACCAGAAGGCTGGCGGTTCAAACCCACCAGCCACTCCTCGGAAGGAAGATGGGGCAATCTACTTCCGTATACTTCCATAGTGATACTGCGTCGGAAACCCAAGGAGGGGTCACTATGAGTTGGGTCCAACTCGACGGCACATAACAACAACAACAACATTGTATTGATGGAGAAACTCAGGCTTACAAAGAAAAGAGTAGTGCGCAATGACTCCAGGAAAGGTCTGGAATAAGAACTGAGAAGCTTATCCTGCTTTAACCTGAATCACAGCCACTTTCCAAACTCTACTGAGTCAGGATGATCCTATCAGCCACATCCTTACCACACTGACCCAGTGTTACTGGGAGGCCATGGTCCTGTATCCTGCTCTTCTTCCTCTCCCTCTTGCTCCACCTACCCCAGCTGCTCTGGGCTATCCACAGTCCATCTGTCCATACTACTTCTCATCTGTATGATTACAGTAGACTCACGGTAGGGTTTGGGCTTTGAAGTCAGAGAGAGTGGGGCTCAAATTGAAGCTCCATGATTTATTAGCATTAAGGCCATGAGCAAGACACTTAACTTCTCTAAGCCTTGCGTTTCCTCATCTGCAAAATAGGAAAAGGTGCCCTACCTAATGATGCTGAGGATTGAGCAAGTGAAAAGGAGACTGAATAAGCCTGTAATAGATGGTAAGCTCCTTAACAAGGGCAATTAGATGATGGCCCTGTTCAAAAAACCTTTCATTAAACTGCCTCCTTTGCCAGGAGACCACAGGAACTGGATGGTACCCAGCTACCACCACTGAGCATTTTGGTCAAAGATTCTATGTTGTTGTTATTTGCCATCGAGTTGCCCCTGACTCATAGCGACCCCTCCTTGGGTTTCCGAGGCAGTATCACTACGGAAGTAGGATTGCCCAAC
>NW_006922411.1:308155-310245 GCF_000298275.1 Orycteropus afer afer
TTATTTATTTATTTATTAATTAATTATATTTATCAAGATTCTATAGAGGAATCCTAATCAATTAGGGGGGAAATGCAGAAGAGAACTTCAAATATTCATAGACTCTAAACTTTTTGGGGCCAAGCGGGCTAGATGAATCTCTGAAAAACTACTGCCCTGAGATAATCTTTACAACTTAGGTAAAAAACACCTCCCCATGTCTTCTTAAAATGAAACAATAGTTTAGCTTAACTAGTAAAAAATATTTGCTTTGAGCATTATGTTCTTTTTAAGAACTATATGGGATCAGGGAGTCCTGGTAAGAGATGGCAGAATAGGTAGAAAGACTGCACAGACCTTTTTCAACAAAGAAAAGGGGAACCAATTAACACAGACACAGATGATAACCCTGGACCCCTAAGCCTTGAAGGGAAGGATATTGAAGTGGACTAATCACCACCTAGCAGGAGAATATGCGTGAAAATACCAAAAAAGGAGACATACAGACCTTTTGTCTGGGAGCGATCCTGAGCAATCCTGATGGCACAGACAGCTTGGAGATTGCCAAGTGGTGGTAGGACCTAAGAATTAACCTAAAAATCAGCCCTGCTAGCCAGGGACTGCATGGAGGACTGCTCTGATGGCTAGGGAATAAAAGGCAAAGCAGCAGCAAAGAGGAAGGCGGGCTGAGCTGTGGACTTTAGCCTGTCTGGAGGGCACTGCCATTTTGAATGTTTACAAGCAGCTTGACCATTTTGGATATTTAAAGAGATAGCACTCTCGCAGATTCCAGGGGCTTAAGAACAATTTCTGCTTGCCAGCAACCCCAACGACACTCTGGACCTGGATAGCTGGAAAGGTATGACATTTCCTTTCTTACTCTTATACTCCACACCCACTTGGTGAATGGAGGTGCGGCCATCCTCCATTCCCACACACCTTCTGGGCCCACAGGAACTCCATCCCGGTCTATGTGTTCAGACGGAGCTTGGGTGCCCTACCCTGCCCTTCCCTGATTTTTTTTCTTTCTTTCTCTTTTATCTATTTTTTAGTTTCCTTGTTTTTGTCTGTTTTAAAACTATTATTATTAATAATACTTTTGTCCTTCTTACTATTATTCTTTCCTTCCCAAGTCCTAGTTTTCAGCTATTTTGTTTTTTCCCTGTTCCTAGTTGCAGTTTTTTTTTTCTTTTTCCTTTATTCTCATGGTTAATCCCATTCCTTGTTTTTCTTTTTCTATTTTTCCCACTTTTTCCTTCATAAGTCTCCTTCTCTACCTTTTTTCTCTTATTGCCCTATGTCCAGATATTGAAAGTATTCTTATTTTTTTCTTCTTCCTTTTCCCTTTTTTCTTATTTTGGTTACTGTTCCTGTGTCATTGCACGGTGTATTTTTTGTCCATGTGCTTTTACTTGTTTGATGGTTATTCAACTGTAATTTTTGTCTAACTGAGTGGGAGACAGCAACAGTCCCCATAAGACACAACTACACCCACACCTCATGCAAATTCACTTACTGAGTGAGCACCACCACCTCCTTCTCCAGCAATGGGACAATGATAAAAAAACCCTTGACTGCTCTTCACAAACAGTTAACAGAGATCTAAATACAACAATGCCACAATGTCTGAGAGAAAACAGATCATCACAGTCCACACAAAAAAGCAAGATAAAGTAGTAGAAACAAGGGAGCAGGATACATATCCAGAACACATCCCTGAGGAAGAAGTAGCATTGGAACTCCCTGATAAGGAATTTAAAAGAACTATAGTTAGGTATCTTCAAAGGACTGAGAGACAGACCAAGGAAAACACAGAAAAAACCCTAGAAGAATTCTGGAATAAAATACAAGAACAAAATGACAAAATAAATGAAAAATCAGAACTGATTCTAAATCTACAGATAGAAATCCAGAAGACTAATACTAAATTGTCAGAAGTAGATAACACATTGGAAGGGCAAAGGAGTAGAATGGTTGCAATGGAAGACAGAATTAATGAGATTGGAGACAAACACCTGAATAGTTCTTTGGAAAGGGATCAATCAGAAAAAAAATCAAAACAAGATGAAGAAAGTCTAAGGTTCATGTGGGATACCATCAAAAGGAATAAC
>NW_006922411.1:330640-334444 GCF_000298275.1 Orycteropus afer afer
CTCTATCTATCTAACAGCATTCCCTCCCCTTCCCTCCCACCCCTGGTAACCAACAAAGAAAATGTCCTCCAATATATAAACATTAAAGTGGAGAATTCTTAACTAACAAATGAGAACATATCTGGCTTTGTTACACAACATCTGGTTTTTCTTGAAAAGCTGTATAATAGGATTCTGGAAATTCTGAGAGTGAAGGTTCAAATATTTTACTACTTTTCCAAGTAATCATAAAAGAGGCATACGGAGTCCTGTCAAATGTCTTACCTCAAGTAAGTGTACCACATTCAGCAAGCAAATAACTATGGGAAGAAGGGAAAGTAGATCAGCCAGGATGGAACAGTTCGCAAAGCACCTGAGTACAGAATCTTGTGCAACTCCAGTCCCTTGTATAGCAGCACCAACCCCATAAGAGTCAGGAAATAAAAGTGAAAGGTCTGAGGGTTAAGGAATTGGGAAGAAAAAGATGATGCCTCACTTCCATATCTCAGCATCTAGAGTCCTCAATATCCCAGCAGGAAAGCAGATTG
The DNA here is from genome assembly GCF_000298275.1 of Orycteropus afer afer. Taxonomy (NCBI): domain Eukaryota; kingdom Metazoa; phylum Chordata; class Mammalia; order Tubulidentata; family Orycteropodidae; genus Orycteropus; species Orycteropus afer. The sequence goes on from NW_006922411.1 coordinate 331,168, forward strand.
CCTGAAAGACTGCTCCCTGACACCTAACCAAAGGAACTCTGTAGGGGTCAGCCCTGCTTTCTCCGCACTCTGAATTGAGATGGATCCAGGGGAAAGCCAAAAGACACAGCAGAATACAGAGAGTGGAGCACAGTGGCTGGAATCTGTGGTCTGCTGGGATTCAAGACACTCTAGGCTCCTACTCTCACCCTTGTACAAGTATTTAATCACTAAGCCTCAGTTTCTTAACCTTAAAATAGAAATAATGACAGTGTCAGCCACACAGGGTTGTTTTAAACATGAAATAAGACACGTAAAGCATTCAGCATACAGCCTACCACAGTGGCTCTCAACTGGGAGCAAAATTACTCCTCTCAGGGGACAGTTGGCAACATCTAGAGACATTTTTCAGTGTTATATCTGGTGGTGGGGAGTGGGTAGTTGTGGTGTGTGCTACCAGCACCTAGTGGGTAGAGATCAGGGATATCCCTGAACATCCTATAATGTACAGGAGAGTCCCCATAACAAAGAATTATCCATCTCAAAATGTCAATAATGTGAAGACTGAGAGCCCTGGCCTCATATATAGCAAATACTCAATAAATGTGAGCTAGAACAAAAGTATCTTTGTTATTGTAACAACAAATCAGTCTTAGTTTCTTTCCCTCAAGGATAACTAGCATCTGTGACTAAAATGATAAAAGACCAAACATATTACTTACTCCACTTCCTGTGATGCTGGGTAACAGATCTGTCATTCTGGAGACAGGAAGAGTTTGCTGCTTGGTGGATTCTGGGGAACCCAGTAACTTTGTGAAATAAGTAACATAGCAGAGCACCAGAACTGTGGTATAGAAAAGCTGAAAAAAGAAAAGAAGGCATTAAAATGAAACTGTTTTTAATATAGGCATAATTAAGATATGCCTATAAATTTGACTTCAAAGGCCAATCAAGAATTAGAACTGTTTTAATGTCACCTTCTGCTGAGCGATACTTTACCCTCTGGAAAACAGCCCTATGGACTAGGATCCATTCCAATGCAGCACCTCTGTGGAAAATGTTGCAAATACTTCACCTAATTGGGAGGACAGAAGTTCTTCTGGCAGGCAGAACATAATTGTCATGACAGATGCTCACTAGCTCAACAGACATAGCAATGTTAGATACATTCTCAAACGACATCTATTTAGCCTGAGGAACTATTCTCCCACCTAGATAGCACCCTGTGAGAATGTGTGTGTCTGCAGTGTGCTCATATCCAGGAACTTGCCGTCATCTTGGACTATGGAGTTTCCATAAACCCAGGAAACCTGTGACATTTATGATTACAAAGCAGAATTGAGCTCCTGGCTCTCTCTTCTCCACCCAGTGTATGGGCAGGGCGAGAGCTACTACAGGATGGGGGGTGGGGGGAATGCAGTGATAAGAGGGCCCCACCCCTCCCTCCACCCATCTGGGAGAAAAGGATGGCTTCTGGCCAGGAGTGGCTGCCCCGGGTTTTGTTTACAGGTTGGGCAAGAGTATCTAAAAAAACTGCTTCACAAGCTCCCTTCTCTCCTTTTTCCCTCCAAAGAATAGCAGTACAGACTAGCTCAAGAAGGAATGTGACCTCCAACTCCTATTTTCAACCTCTAAACACTGAGGATGCACCTGTAGTCAAGGCACAAAGCAAGGACAAGAAGTCTCAGCTTAGCAGGTTTAGGCTCTCCATTCCATCAATGTCTGAGGACAGAACCACCACCCACCATCCTCCTCTCAGGCCTCCAGTCCCTTAAGACACACACCATCAGATGCCAACAACTTCCGTGGCAAGGGACCCTTTCTTTGGCCCTCTTCCCAGCCTTTCCCCATTTTCCTGCTGACCAGAGCCTTTGGGAGATAGTGAAACCCTACGAGTAGTCTTAATGCAGAGTGTCCTAACTACCTGAGCCTCTCCCCTTTTTTAGTTGAGGAAAAACTCACATAACATAACATTTACAATTTTAAAGTGTACAGTATAATGGCTTTTAGCACATTCCCAATGTTGTACAACCATACCACTATCTAGTTCCAGAATATTTTCATCACCCCAAAAGGAAATTCCATATTCATGAGTAATCACTTCCAATTACCTACTTTTCTCCAGCCCCTAAATCTGCTTTCTGCCTCTATGGACTTGAGTATTCTGGATACTGCATATAAATGGAATAATTTAATATGTGGCCTTTTGTGTCTGGCTTCTTTTACTTAGTATAACGTTTTCAAGGTTCATCCATGTTGTAGCATGTTTCAGCACTTCACTTCTTTTTATGGCTGAATAATATTCCATTGCATGATTATACAACATTTTAGTTATCCATCCATTCACTGATGGGCATATGGTTTGTTCCCACCTTTTGGCTATTGTGAATAATGTTGCAATAAACATTGGTGTAGAAGTATCTGTTTGAATCCCTATCTTCAATTATTTTGGGTATACACCTAATTAGTAATTCTATGTTTAACTTTTTGAAAACCACCAAACTGCTTTCCACATCAGGTGCACCATTTTATAATCCCACCGACAATGAACAAGGGCTCCAATTTTTCCACATCCTTGCCCATACTTGTTATTTTCCACTTTTAAAAAAATTCTAGCTAACCACTGTCACTAAATGGCACACACAGCAACTACGGAATTGGTGTATGCTTTCCTGTGTATATTCTCAACAACAACAAAATAAGTAAAACTGAGGGGGGAAAAATCTTTTTTTAAAATGTATTTTATTGAAATATAATTTATGTACAGTGAAATACACAAAACTAAAGTGACATGGGTCAATGTATTTTTTTTTTCAGCGTTCCTCCCCTCCCCTCCTACCCCTGGCAACCAACCAAGAAAGCTTCCCTCCATATATAAACCTTTCCTTGACCCTCCACAACAATGAACTAATATTATATTTGTCTTTCTGTGATTGACTTATTTCACTCAGCATAGTGTCCTCCAAGTTCATCCACATTACGTGGTGTTTTGCAGACTCTACATTATTCTTTAGTGCTGCATAGCATTCTAGTATGTACCATAGTTCGGTCATCCACTCTTTCGCTGTAAATCTCAGAGATAAGTCCCTTGCCAGATATGTAATTATTGGCAAATATGAACTTGTTGCTGTCATTTTTGTTATGTGCTTTTTTGTGGTGTCGATTTCTTTGTTCCATATAATTTTCTATGCTGAGCTCATTTTGTTTATGAATCGTGTTAACACTTCCTTCATTGCTATTGTTTTAGTATTTGCTGAATATTTATGCTGTTCCACTTTTTTTGATGTGAAGGTTTATC
>NW_006922411.1:336749-359499 GCF_000298275.1 Orycteropus afer afer
TCAAACCCACCAGACACTCCTCGGAAGGAAGGTTGGGCAATCCTACTTCCGTAGTGATACTGCCTCGGAAACCCAAGGAGGGGTCGCTGTGAGTCGGGGCCGACTCGATGGCACATAACAACAACAACAACGACTAATGATGCTCAGCATCTTTTCTTGTGCTTATTGGCCACTGGTATATCTTCTCTGAAGAAATGTTTTTTTTCAAGTTCTTTGCCCATTTGATCATTGGGTTGTCTTTTTGTTATTGGGTTTTAAGAGTTCTTTATATATTCTGCATTGACACTTTTAAGTGACATATGGTACCACGGTTTGAGTAGGAGCAAAAGGTCAGTTTAAGGATGAGCCTGGAGGCATATGGCAAAGGGGAATCCCAGGAGGTGCTGCTCCGAGGTTGTTGCTTCTCTGACCTCACACATGGACAATGACAGAGAATGTACCAGAGAATCTCAGAAATCTTACGACAAGGGTGCAAATAAAATCACTACATAGCCTGGGTGGGAGTGAGGATGATCAGAAAGTCATAATCAAGTGCCTTTCCCAAGAAGGGTTGATCAATAACTAGAAGACTCCACAACCCACCTATCCTATTGGGGAGAGAGCATCAGAAACAATTTCCAATGCTGAGAACTGCAGTTCCAGCTCTTGTAAAATGTGGCAAAAGCAATCACAGATAACTTCTCTAAAACATACGACTGTGTTTGCAAGCTACTTTTAGAAGGCAGTTCTCATTCTTATTTTATTAATTTTTAATCTAGTTCTTCTGTTTCACATAAGTATTTCTATTGTTTGCCTATGACATGGGAAAGAATTGCATATAAATCCCTATAAACCAAAACCAAACCAAACACACGGCCATCAAGTTGATTCCAACTCATAATGACTCTTGTTGGGTTTCCAAGGCTGTAAATCTTTATAGAAGCAGATTGCCTCATCTTTCTTCTTCAGAGCAACTGGTGGGTTCAAATCACCAACCTCATGGTTAGCAGCCAAATGCCTTTAACCACTACATCATCAGACTCCCTGTAAGAATCTTAATTTGTCTCCCTACACATTAATACAAATTATAAACTTCTTTGTACTGTAAGATGTTCTAGTAACTATCTGATCTTAGGTTTCATTCTTTAAAATAGCACTTGTACTATAATTATATTATTATTATTTGACTAGAACTAGAAAATGATGAGATGGAAATGAAGCTAAAATTGAAAATGTACCTGCTATGATTTGATTTATGCCTTCTGAATTCTGTGAGTTTACAGTTTAAGTTTAAAACAGGCTTGGCAAAATTTCCTCCTATTCTGCAAACAATTGATTGAAATTCAGGGAAAATGCCACATGATTCCCACTCCACCCCCTTACTGCCTTTTTTCTCCTCCACAAGTCTGTCAAACAATCAAAGATCAGCTTGATAAGGGCTTGCCCAAAGAGTTCCAAGAGGAGTTTTGATGTTTGACAAAAGAGGCCAAGTGTGTGGTCCTCACCAGGTCCTGTGAACTCCAGGGTATCAGTGTTTAGATTAGGATGGAAGTGACAGCCAGAGAAGCAGGAGTCTCAGGCCAGCCTTCCAGCACTTTCAGCCTTCCCCACATGCATGAAAACTATGACGGTAAATCACGAAGTACGGGAACAAAAAGGAAACACCTGATGGAAAAACAGACTTTATATAAAAAATTGAAGCCATGACTCTCACCTGGGCCAAAGAGAAAATGTACAGCCCCCAGTGAGGCAAGCACAGCACAAGAGAGGCTGTTAGGACACTCTTGAGGATTACTGACAGGCTCTCAGCAATCACCTACAAAGACATAGGGAAGAGTTCACTTTACAAACACTATTAAAAAATAAAAAATACAACAAATATGAAATTAAATTTTAAACAGAAATTTCAGTATACTAGGCTACCTTGGGGATAAAAACCCACTGTCACTGAGTTGATTCTGACTCACAGCAACCCTACAGGGAAGAGCAGAACTGCTCCACATGGTTTTCAAGACTGTAATCTTTATGGAAGCAGATTGCCTCATCTTTTTCCCATGGTGCAGCTCCTGGGTTTGAACCACAAACCTTTTATTTAATAGCCAAATACACCAGAGCTCCTTACCCTGAGGATAAGGGTGGGGCATATGGAAATGTTCTCTTCTTAGGTTGGGTGGTAGGTTAATGAATCTTCTGTATACTATCATACGTTAAGATTTACACGTGTTACTTATATTGTTGTGAATTGAATTGTATCCTTGCAAAATTGTGTTATAAATCCTAACCCCTATACAGGTGGATAAGGACCTCTGATGGTGCAGTGCCTAAGGCATTTGACTGCTAACCAGAAGTTTGGTGGTTCAAACCCACCAGCTGCTCTGCAGAAGGAAGACGCATCAATCTACTAATTTACATCAATTCGTAAAGATTTACTGCCTTGGAAACCCAATGGTCACTATGAGTTGGAACTGACTCAATGACACTGGGTTTGGGTCTTGTTTTTTGTTTATGCATGTGGGTATAATTTCATTTGGGAACAGGATTTTCTTTGTTATGATAATAAGGCTTATTATCAGTGTCAGGTATGTCTTAAGCCAATCATTTTTGAGACATAAAAGGAATAGTTTAGGCATAGACACAAAGGACAAACTAGGGAAGATGGGTGCCACGTGGAGACTGCCAAGGAACTGAGGGACAGAAGCTAAAAAGAGACAAGGACCTTCCTCCAGAGCCAATAGAGAGAGAAAGCCGTACCCTAGAGCTGGTACCTGAATCTAGACTCCCAGCCTCCTAACTGTGAGAAAAGAGCCCCTGGAGGCACAATGGTTGAGCATTCAGCTGCTAGGTTGGTAGTTCAAATCTAACAGCTGCTCCATGGGAGAAAAGACCTGGCAATTTGCTCCTATAAAGATGTCTGTCTGCTTAGGAAACCCTATGAGGCAGTTCTCCTTTGTCCTATAGGGTCACTATGAGATGGAATTGACTCAACAGCATATGACAACTGAGAAAATAAATTTCCTTCTGTTAAAGCCACTCACTTGTGATGTTTCTGTTATAGCAGCACTAGTATAAGACATATTTTCCTTGTAAATATTAAATAATGTATTTTAAAAGGTTATATTAATTTCTTTTAAGTGAAAAGTTATTATTAGTATGCAACTAAACAGGATCTCTACAAAAATCTGAAAAAAGTTTATAGTCTTCCTAAATTTGTATTTCAACTAATTACTTCCTTATTAGCAAGGCTGCTTTTAATTAACAGTATGTTGTTGTTGTTATATGCCGTTAAGCCGGACCCAACTCATAGAGACCCCTCCTCGGGTTTCTGAGGCGGTATCTCTACGGAAGTAGATTGCCCCATCTTCCTTCCAAGCAGTGGCTGCTGGGTTTGAACTGCCAGCTTTCTGGTTAGCAGTCAAGTGCCTTAGGTACTATGCCACCAGAGCTCTCATCATTAACGGTATAGTAGAGGTAAACTTCAGCCTGGCCCAGCCCATCTGACAAATGTAAGTGAACGAACTTAACTGGTCACGTTACCTTTTTCAAATATTTTTTTTAGATGCAAGTCTGCAGAAATCATTTTCTTGTATAAAATTTAAAAACAATTTCCTTATTCTCCACATTCCCCCTCCACAATAGAAAGCACACAGACCTTGAGCTTCACAAACATATGTGCTTGAGCCAAGACCCAGAAGGGCTCTCCCAAAAGTTCCACCACTGCTGCAAGGCCAAACAGCACCACTCCAGTTCCATAGTGGGGGACAACATTAGGATCAGGCACTTCCAGCAACTGTAACCAGACCCAGCCCAGGAACAAAGACCAAAACACACCCAGAGGGACTCTGGAAGAAGGAAAAAAAAAATGTTTTTCATTCTGCTAAATTAAATAATAAATATAAATACACGTGAGAATAATAACATTGAACAGAAAAGAAATATAGCTATAATAAAAATAGCTACCACTTATTAAGGCAATTACTGCGTACTAAGCACTATGATTTACTCTCTTTATCTCACTGACACCTCACAATGATCTTCTGTCATTGTCTTCAATTGACAGATGAGGAAATGGAGGTTGGCAGGCACTGCTAATTAGCCAGGGTCATGAACAGCTCCTCAAAGGCATAAACAGGACTCAAGCCCAATGTGTCCAACTGAAAAGCCTGTATTTCTATCTACTCAGTTATACTGACTCAATAAGCAAAACTCTAGGGAAAAATGCCTGGTGCCTATGTTTAGAATGACTGACAGATAGCATATGTCTGGTCTTGCACCCAAAATAATCAACAGTCCAGTGCACGGTATCCTTTCACACGTACTTCATAAAGCAGTGAAACAGGACTGGGTAGTGACAGTCATTCTTCTAATAAACAAACACCCACCATCCCTTAGAACAGCCATTGCCATGAGGGAACAAGGGCTTATGCAAGGGCAACATTGGGAAGCAACCTCAGCTACCAGCCATCCCATAGGGATCTAAAAGAAGATCCATTATGGTTTTCAGTTGAGGTTTGTGGTCTCCAAGAAAGTTCTAAAAGGCTCAGAACTGAAATCAACCTAACAAAAGTAAAGAAAGATATCAGTGAACCCCCTAAAAGGCTTTCAGAAAATGCTAAGACTAAGTGGTTGTGAAAAGCTCAAAAGATACCATAGGCAGAAAAGCTGAAGAATAAAAAACATGGAACTGGCCAAGCAGGGCCCAGAGTCAGGATGAGGAATAGCAGACGCAACCTCCAAAAAGGTTAAAACAGGGTTAGAAACCTGATTCAGAAACCCCAAGCCTGGAGCCTCTTCTCTGCTCCTGACCATCCAGAGAGAAAACAAGCCAAGAAGCTCCTTCAACAAAAACATTCTCCCCTTCTTGTCCTGGGAATTTTTTTTCCTTTCCCTCCAGAAACCCATTGATAAACTGAATCTGGGGACAACTCAGCTAGTGGCAAGTATTGCTGTTAAACTTACACGTGCCTTTATGAAACTCTCTGCCACTGGAACATAACTCACGTGAGCCACAGGAGGTTGAGGGTCTGGCTCCAGTCTCGCTGGGCGCCCCCACTCAGACATGCTCTGCGGAAGGCCTCTCTGGCCAGGAAGATGGTGGTTGAGTAAAGCAGCATTAGCCTGAAAAGGAAACGCACAAATCAATATTGCCTCTAGCTTTTTCCTTAAAGGAACTTCTGGGATTTTGCCAGCATCAGCAAGAGGAAAAAATCTTGGTTACAATTCACTGTTGGTGTTATGGAGAGCAATGGACTCTTACAGGGCTCTCCACCAGTCGAATTCAGGTGAACAACAAAGTTAGGAACCAAACAAGGGACAACTGAGTGTGTGTGCCTATAGCAAGTGATACCTAGGAAACAAGAGCAGTGGCCCCCAAAAAACCTTCAAGTTTCATAGCTTTAGGCAGAGGTGGCTCTGATGAGGAGAGCAGGACAAAACAATGGCCCCACACATCAGGGGGAGCTTTTGGTCACACTAGTAATGGTGACCCAATGACCCCTGTGAGAGCTGAGTCTACCAAGTGGAGGCTCTGGCCAAGAGAATCTTAGGAGAGGCATTAAGGCTGGCAACCATTCCAGAGGCTGCAACCCAGATAGGCAAGGCTTGTCTGGGTACCTCCTAGGTGGGCAGCAGCTACATGGACCTTCCTGTACCTTAGCAAGGAGTAGCTAAGGTTTCCCTGCCTCAACCCCAGGTAAGAATTGCCCAGGGCTAAGGTCTCTGTGGTTACCCAAGGTCATCCTGCTGCACAGTGCTTCTGTCCAACACTGAGAATAAGGAGATCTTAAGGAGACGAGGGTATGCCAGGTAAGGCTGTCAAAGCAAAGACCAGCACTCCATGAAAGGCTGCATAGTGAGCCAAATTGCTTTAAACTCTGAGTCCCTAGGAGGATTTGAGTCTCTTCTCTCCTGCTTTTAAAACACAATTTCTCAAAATATTGTTCCTGATTCAAAAGTACCTGAGGAGCTTGTCAAAATGCAGACTCCCAGACCTCTCCTCAGCCCTACCTAGTGCAAAGCACCCCATATGATTCCTCTGCCCACCTAAGTTTGAGAACTGCCACTGAGATCAGAACCAACAGTATATGTTTGGTAAGTGAAAATCAGATGTGAAATCTATCTGGAACATACTGTCTTGTTTATCAGGAAATGAAGACACACCTGAGAAGTTTGAGCTATTCCAAGAACCCACCTCATTTCATATACTTTTGTGTCATTTATGAATACAAAATGTGTGTAGGTGTTGTTGAACAGGAAGGAGGAGAGTAGAAGAGACAAGCTGAGTCTAAAGGACAAAGCAAATCAGCTTTCCAGGAGTCACCAAGGAACTAACAACAAAAACTCCAGCTCTCATCCTGGTTCTTGTATCTCAATCACGAAATCACTAAGGAGGGAGGGAAAGTGGCTGCTTCTGCCCTGCAATTATGCAGCACATCCTCACAAACTAGAGAACTGCTGCCTCCTTTGCTGACAGCAGGATAAGAACACAGGATTATACCTGAGACAGGGTTTGCAATGAATTCCTCCCACTCATCTCCTGAGTTCTAAGAGCAGGCAAACTGGAACAGCTGGCAGAGAAATGTGTAGTTGGAGGCTGCTAATGGAAAACACACTATGGGTCCATTAAAAGCAGTATCATCCAGTCATCTCCCCACCCCAGCAGGCTCCTCCTCAGCCCACTGTTGAAACACTCCATTCTGGTAAAAGTGCGTGCTTCTAAAACCCGAGGGTGACAGGTGCAGAGTTTGAAGAAAACCTGACTAGGGCTATAAGCTGTGGACAGGGCCAGGATATACCCTTCTTACCTTACATTCACTACGCCAACAATTTCCTTGGACAAGAAACGAAGAATAAATGCATTCAAGACAAAGGTGATCAATCGAAACAACACCTACAGAAGAACAACAAGAATGTATAAGTTCTGCTGAAACGTTGACTTTGTTGAGATGAGAGCAATGTGGTTGCTTTCCCTAACGTGATATAATGGCTATGGTGGCTCTTTCTAAAACACTCAGCCTGCCTGCATTTCTTCTGAAATTTCATTCCTTGGAGCCTCCCAGGACTCCTGTACAGTGGTTAAAGAATCCAAGAAGGCACTTGGAAGTCTGAAATCTACTGATGAGAAGAGGGAGGCCCTGAAAGAGCCAGTGAATTTCTTCAGGTGCAAAGGCAGGTATTCCAGAAGACAGAAAGAAAATTAATTTCAGTTAGTGCTTCACATTACCCCTTCCTTTAGCTGAAAACCTTTATCCTGTTTAGTAACAGCACACACTTAGCAAGTGGGAGCCTGCAGAGTATAGCGGATTCACTAGGAATCATGGGGTCTAATTCCCCTTTCTTCTCTGCCTGGTAATATTCAGGGATTACAATAATGAGATGTAATGTCTTTGAACTTTGGTTTTCTCACTTAGAATGCAGAAAAAAGCTGTGCTTATTTATTTATTTGCCAATTTCCTGAGAGGAGCTGAAATACCTTTTAAATGATAAGTGCAATAATAAGATTAATAAAATATGAACGAAAAAGGGGAGTCTATCTATTGCCATTTGCAGGGCACATACCTCGAGTCTTTAAAAACCTGTAAATTCAAGAAAATCATTGGAGCAAAGAATTGTTCCCATGAGACCTAGACAATAACAGGGTTGCAATTAGTTGGGCTGCTAAATGGGGCTGCTGGCTGTGTGCGAGCCTCACTCACTAAGGGACTCTCCCCTGTGCATCCCAGCAGCACCACAGGTGTAATTCAAGCACCCACCGGAGGAAATGACAAATCACTCCATGTCAAGCAGTCTTGGGGTTACTGTGAATAGCTACAATCTGGAAAATTCAAAGTATGCCAAGGAGCCACTATAGTCCAAGAAGGGAGGGAGCATAGCACTATCTCTGAAGTATCACCTGGTGGTAAAGTCTCCAAAGCTAAAATATCAGTCTTACCCTTTTTAGAGCCAAGGTGACTTTTTGAGAGTCCCATGAAAACTCTCTAGCCTCTCCTTAGAAACATGCACTCATATTCACGTATCACACCAAATTCTGGACTCAATTTAGAGTCAATTCATAGAGCCCTTAGTGAAAAAACCAGTCAGTTGAGAGTCTTGACTCACCCTTTAGCTGTAATTCATTACATCATCTTTAATATTTGTAAATCTCAATTTCCTCCTCTAGCAAATGAGGCTACTTATCTCCCAGGGTCAGTAACAAGGATCAAATGAGACTGCAGAGCTGAAAGCATCTTTTTTTAAAATACATACAAATGAAAGGCATTCATAGTTTTACCGTGGCTCAGTTAACCCTTTCACAACTGAATTATTTTCTGCTTTAAATTTTTTGCTGATACCTTGTGCTTTCAGTAATGAAAGGCTGCTGAAAACAAGGGGAAAACATTTTTTAAAATTTAATATGGATTTTTATATAATTATGTACAAAACATATGTCCCAAGTGGACTCTGGTAGTAGATTGGTAAGGTGAGGCTTGTTTCTTCAGATTCACATAGTTATACAGGTCGCCACCAGGCAGTAGCACATACTGCAACTGGGATAAGAGCATCCCAAGAAACCTGTGGTTGAAAATATTAGTGAGCAATATATATCCCATGGTTCACAGAAGGGTTAAGACAGAGAATAAGCTCTGAAACTATTGCAGAATAAAATGTAATTGCAAAGCTACCTCAAGGGTCTGTATTGTAATTTCAACAGCATGTGGAGCTGAGGTTGGAATAACTTCTCAGAGACAACCAAACACATTGAGAGAAAGAATCACTGGACCTGTGGACTTGAGACATAGTCTCAGGAGTCATCATGCTCAATTGGCACAACATAGTACATAAAAATCTTGTTCTACAACCTACTTTGGTGAGTAGTGACTGGGGTCTTAAAAGCTTTTGAGCAGCCATCTGAGATGCAACTATTGGCCTCCTCTGGTCTGAAGCAAAGAAGAGTGAAGAAAATCAGAGTCATCTGGAAACAATTAGTCCTAAGATAAGTTGGACCACAAGGCCTCAGCCTTCATGACCCTGAGACCAGAAGAACTAGATGGTGTCCGGCTACCAGTGCCAACCATTCATAAAGTGATCAGAACTGGAGATCCTGGATACAGTGGGGGCGGGAAATGCAGAACAAAATTCAAAAACACAAAAATGACCAGAATTACTTGTTGGATAGAGACTGGTGGAACCCCTGAGACTACAGCTCTGGGTTACCTTTCAGGCCTAGAGATAGATTCACTTCTGTGGATTGCTCTCAGCCCAATAGTAGAAAGACCTACATGCAGAACACCGACCCCAAGGCAATGCACCCACCTACTCTAGGGAGATGGATCCCTTAGAGAAATCAGCCATGAGACACCAGACAGGTAGCACTCACATAGAGGGAAAACTGGACAGACAGGAATGCATAGATAAGGAGGGCACAGGGAGGGAAAAGCAACAAGGAGGGGAGGGGAGGAGAGTTTTTTATGGTTGGGGATGGTAATCAGGCTGTGAAATCAAATGTGAACGAACTGTTGAATGTAAAACAAATTTGCTTTGTAAATTTGCACCCAAAGCACAATGAAAAGAAAAAAAAAAAAGGCATGCGGAGCTGAATAAAAGCACACAAGAAACCTAAAGATTATGGTTAATATTGTCTTAGAAACAATGTTCTAGACTATATCCATATCTCCTAATTGGTTTGAATAAAGGTTTGAGCTAATTCAACTCTGAGGTCACTCATGCTACCTAGTATTTGTTCCACACAGAGGAACTTATAAGCAACACAATCTTCATTTATGTTTGTAAAGGACTTTAGCTTTGAAAAAATGCTCTTTCACATCTGTTGATTATTTATCTTGCAGATAGGCCACCTGATTTGTAGTCTAATATGCTTTCTCCAAAAATACAAACTCACTGCTATTGAGTCAATTCCAACTCATAGTAACCCCCACTGGGTTTCCAAGGCTGTAAATGTTTACAGAAGCAGACTGCAGACTGCTCCATTGTCCTTCCATGGAGCAGCTGGTGGGTTCGAACCACCAACCTTTGGTTAGCAGCCAAATGGCTTAACCACTATACCATGGGGAAAAAAAAAAAAAAAAAAAACCACTGCCATTGAGTCAATTCCAACTCATAGTAACCCCCACTGGGTTTCTGAGGCAGTAAATCTTTACAGAAGTAGATTGCCCCCTTCTCCTACCACAGAGTGGCTGGTGGGTTTGAACTGCCAACCTTCTGGTTAGCAGTCAAACGCCTCAGGCACTGCATCACCAGAGCTCCTTAATGTGCTATTACAGCTTATTTTCCTTTCATGAAACCAATCTGAGTAGCAAGGTATCATCAAATGTTGAACATCAACATCATGGATAAAGCACTGAACTCAATTACTTGATATGAAATAGAAGGAAAAAAAAAAAAACTAGGTAAACTTAGGGTTATATGTAAATATACATTATGAGAAGAAAGGATAACATTACTAAGTACTCTTAATTAAGCACTTCTACCACCTGCCTGTCACTTGGTTGTACGTAGCGGCTTGTACTTTGTGATGCTGGAAGCTATGCCATCAGTATTTCACTCATGGTGGACAGGTTTCGGCAGAGCTTCCAGTCTAAGGCAGACTGGAACAAAGACCTGGTAGTCTACTTCCAAAAATTGTTGTTGTTGTTATGTGCCATTGAGTCGGACCCGACTCATAGCGACCCCTTGGGTTTCCGAGGCAGTATCACGAAGTAGATTGCCCCATCTTCCTTCCGAGGAGTGGCTGGCTGGTGGGTTTGAACTGCCAGCCTTCTGGATACCAGTCAAGTGCCTTAGCCACTACACTACCAGAGCTCCTTTCCAAAAATTAGTCAATGAAAACCTTATGAATCACAACAGAATGTTATCTGACTTGCTTTCTTTGGACATGTCATAAGGGATCAATTAGTAGAGGAGGACTTCACGTTTGGTGAAGTAGGAGAGCAACAAGAGCATGGGAGACCATCAATGAGGTGGACTGGCATAAATTTAATATGATGGACTCAAATACCCTGGCAATTGAGGATGACACAGGACCAGGCAACATTTCATTCTGATGTACATAAGGTTGCCATGAGTCTTGCGTGAGTTGGAGTCGACCTGATGGCAGCTAACAACAGTTAAGCAATTACAAATCCTAGGTACTCTTCTACATGCTTTACATGGATTATCTTATTTCATCCCTACACTGACTACTGAAAAAATCATTATTACCCAAATAAAAACAGCTAATATTTTCAAACCCACCAGCCACTCCTCGGAAGGAAGGTTGAGCAATCCTACTTCCGTAGTGATACTGCCTCGGAAACCCAAGGAGGGGTCGCTATGAGTCGGGCTTGACTCAACGGCACATAACAACAACAACAACAATATTTATTAAGTCCCTGGGTAGTACAAATGGTTAAGCACTCAAATATTAGCAGAAAGGCTGGTAGTTTGAGCCTACGCAGAGGTGCCTTGGAAGACCGACCTGGCTACCTGCTTCCAATAGGTCATAGCCTTGAAAACTCTATAGAGCACGGTTCTACTCTGCACACATGGGGTCACCATGAGTTGGAATCGACTAGATGGCAACTAGCAACAACATTTTGTAAGTACTTACAATGTGCCAAAAGACCTCTGGTGGTGCCATGGCTAAGGCATCCAGCTCCTAACCAAAATGTCAGCAGTTCAAACCCACCAGCCGCTCTTTGGGAGAAAGATGAGGCAGTTGGCTTCTGTAAAGATTTATAGCTTTGGAAATCCTATGGGGTTGCTATGAGTTGGAATCAACTAGATGGCAGTGGGTTTGGTTTTTTGTAATGTGCAAGGAAGAAGTCTAAGCAACACAATGACTAAGCACTTGGCTGCTAACCAAAAGGTCAGTGGTTTGAACCCACCAGTGGCTTCACAGGAGAAAAGATCTGTCAATCTGGTTTCCTAAAGATTATAGCCTAGGTAACCCTATGCGGTAGTTCTACTCTGTCATGAAGGGTCACTGAGTCCACTTGACAGCACAGAACAACATGATTTCATCTACTCTTCCTAATGACCGATAGGTTGAACTACAGGTCTCATTTAAGATGAGGAAACTAGCACCGAGAGAAGTGATTTTCCAAAGGGCAGGCATTTAGCAAGTGATAAGACTCAACCTTTACCCCAAATCTGCCTAGTTCTTTCTCCTAACTTCCATCTGAAACACTGTCTTTATAAGATAAGGGGGAGGGAGGATTCAGGACTTATGGTAAAGAAGGTTTCAAAGGGTGAGGAGACCGGAGGAGGCCAGCTGGGAGGCTTTCTGGCTGCCCATCACTTCTGCGCCAGAGTTCTGACACGAAGTAAGTGGACCCAGCTTCATCGTGGGACACAGAGAAATAGAGCCCCTTGATTTAGAATGACCAACTCTTTGAGTTTTTAGATACCATTTGGACCAAATATCATAAATCATATCCTCTGATAGATGAAGAAAATTAAGGTCGGGGGGGTGTGACTTGTCCAGGTCACGCTGCCAGAAGGAAGATGCAGCTAGCCACTTTAACAGTATTAAATGCATTTATCTGAATTATATCAATCAATCCTCACAACAACTTTATGAACTAGGTACTCTTATTATACTCATTTTACCCATCAGGAAATGGGGCTAGCAGGTGAAGTTGCTTGTCCTGGGTCACAAATGCAGCAAATGCATGGTAAAACTAGGATTCCTACCCAGGCCTGCCTGAGCCCAGGTCGTTGAACTCAGTAGAGTCAGAAAGTTTGAGGATGGTGTTTTGTGGGGCACGGCTGGAACATGGAGGAAATTAATCTTTTGTCTTAAAAACAGTAGATTCTGGGACACAAAATGCTCCCCTGACACCTGATCTAACTCTCTCCTAGTGCCTTATGGGAAAGATAATGCTCAGAAAGTGGCTTGTTTGCAGTCTCCCAGCCAAGCCTGTGAACACAGATTCCCAACTCCGCGGCCCAGATACTCCCTCACCGCTGCCACCACCTCCTGTCAACCCTTTCGCAGCGGGGTCCAGGTCAGGCTGGGGTTTAGCCCAGCGCGGGCTGTCAAAAGCCCCGGGGCCACCTTTCCCCCGAATTCATCTGCAGAACAGACTAAGGGACAGGTTGGGGGCCAGCCAGGTAGGAAATACCTGCATGAGGAGACCGGAGGAGGCCAGCCGGGCCGCTTGGCCCAGCACCTCCTGGCTGCCCATCACTTCGGCGCCAGAGTTCTGACACCAAGTAACTGGACCCAGATTCGTCGCGGAAAGATGGCGTCACGTAGTGACACGCTCGCTCATTGGTGGCCTTGAGACGTCGGGGGCGGGACGTGATAACGCTGACTCTTTAAATGGGCCGCGTTCAGGCACGTCAGTGCACCTGTGCTGTAGTCTCTGCTGCCCTTTCCTATGTCTTGTGCACTTTCTGGGCATGTCCGCCCCTGTCCCAAATAAGTAACTGTGACTAGTTCTAAGAGATGCTGTTAAAGTAAGAAGAGCCCCTCTTCTCAGGCTCTCAGCCCACCAACACTGAAGCACTAACTTTCCTTGCCTCATCTGTCAAAAGGTGAATAAATACTTAGTGGCCTTGATAGTAATATTTTTGCTATTAGGCCTCTTACAAAACTGCAGCTACAGCTCCCTGACTTAAGCTCCACCTAATTTATCCCCAGGAGCTCTGGTAGCATAGTGCCTAAGGAACTTGACTGCTAACCAGGAGGCTTGCGGTTCAAACCCACCAGCCACTCCTCGGAAGGAAGGTTGGGCGATCCTACTTCCGTAGTGATAACTGCCTCGGAAACCCAAGGAGGGGTCGCTAGGAGTCGGGGCCGACTCGATGGCAAATAACAACAACAACAACAATTTATCCCCATTTTACAGAGGACAAACTGAGGCCCAGGAGTTGAAAGTCACATTTTCATATGTGTAGTCTCTCTGGTAGAAGGATGTCATGCTTGGTAGGGTGGAGGGTTGAAGAAAGAGGGGGAGGCCTTCAATGAGATGGATTGACATGGTGGCTGCGACGATGGGCTCAAGTATAGCAGGGATTGTGGAGCTGGCGTGGGATCAGGCAATGTTTCCTTCTGCTGTGCATGGGGTCACTATGAGTCGGAAATGACTCAATGGCACCTAACAACAACAACAGTCTCTCTGGTGGCGTAGTGCCTAAGGCATCTGACTGCTAACCAGGAGGCTGGTGGTTCAAATCCACCAGCCACTCCCCGGAAGGAAGGTTGGGCAATCTACTTCTGTAGTGATATCACCTCGAAACCCAAGGAAGGGTTGCTATGAGTCAGACCTGACTTGACGGCAGTGGGTTTGTTTTTTGGTTAGTCTCATGTAATCTGTCCTAAAGCACTGTGAATTGGACCCTGTTCTCAGAGATGAAAGAAGCCCTGATGGAGCTGTGGTTAAGCACTTGACTGCTAACAAAAAGCTCAGTGGTTTGAACCTGCCAGCCACTCTGCAGGAGGAAGATGTGGTAATCTGCTTCCATAAAGATTTACAGTCTTGGAAACCCTCTTGGCAGTTCTCCTCTGTCCTAAAGGGTTGCTATGAGTGAGTAGGGTCAGAGTGATTTGTACAAATCTACCCAGCTCTGGTAGCATAGTGGCTAAGGCACTTGACTGCTAACCAGAAGGCTGGCAGTTCAAACCCACCAGCCACTCCTTGGAAGGAAGATGGGGCAATCTACTTCCGTAGTGATACTGACTCGGAAACCCAAGGAGGGGTCGCTATGAGTCGGGTCCAACTCGACGGCACATAACAACAACACCCAGCTAGAGTGGATCCCAGGCACCTGATCCTAAGCTTGTGCTGTATCCTGCATACTACCAGTTGCGAGCATAGAGTAAAAGAATGCACTGAAAGTCCTTTATAAGATGAAAAGCATCCAGTGTTTGTAATCAGCTATTTTTCTGTGTGCACACTATTATCTAGTGTGCAGGCAGTGAAACCCAATCTTTCCCAATCTTTTTTAGAATTTCCATCATTTGCCCTCTGGTAGCATAGTGCCTAAGGCACTTGACTGCTAACCAGAAGGCTGGAGGTTCAAACCCAGCAGCCACTCCTCGGAAGGAAGTTTGGGCAATCCTACTTCCGTAGTGATACTGCCTCGGAAACCCAAGGAGGGGTCGCTATGAGTCGGGGCCGACTCGACGGCAAATAACAACAACAACAACAACAACATCATTTGCCCTCAGCCTACCTTCTCAACCACCTTTCCTAACACACTCAAGGCTCTAGCTATTTGGGGCCATTACCATTTCCTAAACGAGCCCCGTCCTACTGGTCTTAGCTCCTATAGCCATCTCTGCCCAATATGTCTACCCTGACAGCAGCCCCCCCAGCCTCCCAACTGTTGTGACTTTTCTGAGTATCCCACAGTCAGTACCTATCACTAAAGCACTTTGTACACTGTTATAGCTTTCAGAAGAGTCTGCTTTGCAGTGAAGGCACTAGAACATGTGTCTCTATCTAAGCAGCATCTGAGCTCCAAAAAGGCAGGAGCACAGCCTACCTAGCTTGTCTCTCACAGCACTGGCAGAGAACATTCCTAGGACTCTGGTTAATGTCTCCTGCCCCATCAGTGCTACTACTGCTTCAGGAAATGGACTGTGGGCTCAAGGCCTGTGCACCCAAACTTGAAAAATAAGCCAAGCTCTATCTTAGCATAGAGGCTGAGTACGAGTTTGTTTATTTGTTTTAAATTACAATGAGAATATACACAATAAAACATATACCAATTCAAAGTTTCTACATGTACAATTCAGTGACATTGATTATATTCTTCAAGATGTACAAACATTCTCACTATCCTTTTCCAAATTATCCTACCACCATTAACACAAACTAACTGCCCTGTAAGCAAAGATTCCCCTTTTCTTCCCTCCCATTCCTAATAACCAGTAATAATTTTTGGTTTCTATATATTTGCAAGGAGCTCTGGTAGCATAGTGCCTAACGCACTTGACTGCTAATCAGAAGGCTGGTGGTTCAAACCCATCAGCCACTCCTCGGAAGGAAGGTTGGTCAATCTACTTCCATAGTGATACCGCCTCAGAAACCCAAGGAGGGGTCTCTGTGAGTTGGATCGACTCGACAGCACATAAAAACAACAACAACAACAACACATATTTGCATATTGTTGTTGTTAAGCGGCATTGAGTCAGTTCCAACTCTTAGCAACCCCATGTACAACAGAATAAAACACTGGCTGGTCCTGCACCGTCTTCATAATCATACTGTGTTTGAGTACATTGTTGCAGCCACCGTGTCAACTCATCTCATTGAGGGTCTTCCTCTTTTTCACTGACCCTCTACTTTACCAAGCATGATTCCTTCTCCAGGGACTGGTCCCTCCTGGTAACATGTCCAAAGTGCACGAGAAGAAGGCTCGCCATTCCTGTTTCTAAGCTGTACATCTTCCGAGATAGATTTGTTCACTTTTCTGGCAGTCTATAGTATACTCAACGTTCTTCACCAACATCATAATTCAATGGCATCAATTCTTCTGAAGTGTTCCTTATTTATTGTCCAGCTTTCTCATGCATTTGAGACTATTAAATATATCATGGTTTGAGTCAGGCACTGTAGTCCTCAAAGTGACATCTTTGCTTTTTAACATTTTTAAGAGGTCTTTTACAGCAGATTTGCACATTGCAATACATCATTTGATTTCTTCACTGCTGCTTCCATTGGTATTGACTGTGGATCCAAGTAAAATGAAATCCTTGACAGTGTTTGCATTTTCATATAATTGAAATCATACGGCATTTATCCTTTCACAAATGACTAATTTTGCTCAGCATAATGTGTTCAAGTTTCATACATATAGTGGTATAGATCAGGATTTCATTTCTCTTTATGGTTGAGTAATATTCCATTGTGTGTGTATACCACATTTTGTTTATTCATTCATCTGTTGATGGACATTTCTGTTGTTTCCATTTTGGGGCTACTATGAAAGTGCTGTGATGTACATTGTGTACAGGTTTCTATTTGTGTTCCTGCCTTCACTTCTGAGCATTTACTGAGGACTGGGATTGCTGGTTCATATGGCGGTTCTGTGTTAGAGTGTGAGCTTTTGACTATCAGACAGACCTGGCCTTGAATCTTTATTCTGACACTGACTAGCTGGGAGATCTGTTTGTTCATCTATTTATGAGGATATTATCTGCCCTATAAGGCTAATCATAAAGAATGAAGTAGACAAAATCTTGCCCTCAAGTAGCTTAAATTCTAGTGGAAGGTAGACTAAAAAATAAAACTCTAATGAACAAAAACTAAAGTTTCACATAGGGATAATTGCTATGAAAGAATGAAACTACATAAGGCAATGGAAGTTTTAGAAGGAGATGGAGAGGTGCTGCTCTGGAAGGCAGAACAAGGTGGGTACCCACTTCGGGCAGGAGGGTACCTGGAGAGGAGAGCAAAGCGCGAGAGGATTGTGGCCTGATGGTTGGAGGCCCCGAGGCCTTAACCTGGGCAACCCGTCCACCCCCAGCTGGTAGGGAGGTGGTTCCCTATTCTCTGGTGGCATAGTGCCTAAGGCATTTGACTGCTAACCAGAAGGCTGGTAGTTCAAAACCACCAGCCACTCCTCAGAAGGAAGATTGGGCAATCTACTTCAATAGTGACACTGCCTCGGAAACCCAAAGAGGGGTTGCTATGGGTCGGATCCGACTCAACGGCAGCGAGTTTTTTGAGTTAAGCAGCTACCTCCCCTGCAGCTCATCCCTAGAGAAGAACCAGCCAAGAGTTCTTCATGTCCACATTCTCCCAAGCCTGGGCATCCAGGTGGGCAGGTCTGGGAGGGACAATGGGATAATTTCCCTGGGGGCAAAGAAGCCAAAGGAAAATGTTCTAAGCTAAGTCCAAAGGGTAGAGTCTCCCAAGGGTCTGGAGCACTGATTCCCAAGGGCTCCCTAGTGAAGAGGTAGAGACCTATTATTCTCATTCTGGAAGGTTAAGACTTAGCAGGGCAGGATTGAGTGAACACTTTGTGCCTGGAACCATGCTGAGTGCTGGGGGTGGGGGGGATGAAGGAGAAAGAACTGTGATGAGGTCAATGAGTACTGACCTTTGATTCCATGTCAGACACTCATCTGAACACTTTACGTGTACATATTAACTCCTTCATCCTTACAACAACCTATGAGGTAGAAGTAGGTACTCCAGATGAGGAAACTGAGGCACAGAGGCATTAAGTAACTTGCCCAAGATCACACAGCCAAAGAGTGGTCAAGCTGGTATTTGAACCCAGGTCTTTCTGATTCCATATGCTTAAAAGGCAATGCCCCTTCCCTTAAAAAGTTGCTGGTTCTATGACACCTGGCTATCATTACTGAACATTTTGATCAAAGATTCTATAGAAGAATCTAGAACAAAAAAGGGAAAATGCAGAACAGAATTAGAAATTTTCATGGATTCCAGACTTTCTGGAGCCATATAGGCTGGATGAAATCCTGAAACTGTTGTCCCAAGATAATCTTTAAATCAAAAATATCCCCTGAATTCTTCTTAAAACCAAATAATAGTTTAACTTAACTAGTAAAAAATGTCTGCCTTGAGCATTATGCTTTTTTAAGAACTATCTATTTGGGATCAAAGTGACAACAGTAACTCAAAAGATTAGTTAGGAAACCACACACACACACACACACACACACACACACACGAAGATTAGATAGGAACCTAAGAAGGCAGTGAGTTTATGTTAATGAAACAGAAACAACTCCAAAAAGAAGGGTGAGAGTGGTTGCACAACTCAGAGAACACAATTAATGTCACTGAACTGTACATGCAGAAACTGTTGAACTGGTGTAAGTTTTGTTGTGTATGTTGTCAACAGCAACAACAAAATAAATAAAAATTAAAAACAAAAAAAGTTTCTGGTTCTGATGGAGACCTAAGAGTCACCACATGTAAACCACAGAGAACATATGTGGCATTGAGAGGTGGATTCTGGGAGGCTTGGAGTGGTTTAGCTGTAGTGGGCTTGGAGACTGCCCCGGCTCAGAGCTGGGCCTCTCCATAGGCCTTGACTCTGCTAGAGGTCTTGGCATTAACAGCCTGGCACTCTCTGTCAGCTTGTGTGTGGAAGAGTTAGCTCAAGGCTGGCAAACAGTGAAGACATTAAGGAAATTGTGTAAAAAGAGAAGATGACCACAACCTATATTGCTGAGTAGTGACTGGGGTCTTAAAAGCTTTTGAGTGGCCATCTAAGATGCAGCTAATTGTCTCCTCTCCTCTGAAGTGAAGAAGAGTGCAAAAAAACAAGGATACTTGGAAACAATCAGCCCTAAGACATGCTGGACCTTGAGATTGGAAGAACTAGATGGTGCCCAGCTACCAATGCCAACTGCTTGGGAAAGGGTCAAAACTGGAGATTCTGGATAGAGTGGAAGGAAAAACATGGAACAAAATCCCAAAACACAATAATGACAGGAATTACTGGTTGGATGGAGGCTGGTGGGATCCCCAATACCATGGCCCTGGGATACACTTTCGGCCTGGAATAAAACTCACTCCCAGGGGCTGTCTCTCAGCCCAATAGTAAATAAGACGAGGTACACACGCAGACCACTCAACTCAAGGTTACGCACCCACATACTCTATGGAGATACATTCCTTGGAGCTATTGGCCATGGGGCACCAGAGGGGTAACATTCACCCGGAGGAAATGCAGGACACACAGGAGTGCATAAATATGAGGGGCACCGGGGGTGGGGGGGCAGGGGTTACTAGGAAGGGAGAGAAGGAGAGTGGGTTAGGGTTAGGGATGGTAACTGGGGAGTGAAACTAAATGTACAGGAAATGTTGAATGTAAAACAAATTCTGCTCTGCAAATTTGCGCCTAAAAAACCAAAAAGCAAACTCACTGTCATCAAGTCAGAACTACTCATAGCGACCCCTCCTTGGGTATCTGAGGCAGCATCATTACAGAAGTAGATTGCCCAACCTTGCTTCTGAGGAGTGGCACCTAAAGCACAATAAAATAAATAAATAAATAAATATTTTTTTAAAAAAAAAGAGAGAGTGAGAGAGATAGAGAGGATGAGGGGTGAGACCATTTCAGATCCCTGAAAATCCTCCAGGGGCTTCTTATGGAACAATGAGAATAAAACCATAGTCATGACTTCTCTCTCTGACCTTGTTGCTAGCTGCTGTGTCTCAGGATTCCACTTAACTTCCTGGAATGAAAGACCTGCTTTTTGCTGACTCCCTCTTTTCCATTTTTCAAGTCTCAGTTTCAGTGTAACCTCCTGGACCCCTGGCTGACCATCCTGTCTGAGACAGGCCTCTTCCAGTTCTTCACAATCACACATTGTTTCCTTCCTGACACACATCACTACATGCAATTCTCTTAAGTGTTTTGACTATTTATTTGTTTGACGTCTCTCTGTGAAACAGAGTCCTGTCTATTTAGACCAAGGGTCAGCAAGCTATGACCTGCTGGCTCTGTTTTCATATGGCCTGCGAGCCAAGAATAGTTTAAAAAAAAACATTTTTAAATGGTTGAAAAACAAAATCAAAAGAAAAAGGGTATTTTATGGCACATGAAAACTGTATGAAACTCACATTTTAGTGTCCATAAAGTTTTATTGGAACACAGTCACACCTATTTTTTAAAATGTGTTGTTCATAGCTACTTTCTTGCTACAACAGTAGAGTAATTTGGCCTGCAAAGCTGAAAACATTTAATATCTGTCCTTTACAGAAAAAAAATTTGCCAATCTCTGGTGATTGACACTGTAGCCAGCTCCTGGCACATAGTACACATTTCAATATTAAATGAATAAATGAATGGTGAAGGACTAGGAAAGGAAAGACAAGTAAAGACAGTTCTTTCCTAGGGGTCACCCTGTTTGGGGAGCAAGTGACCTTTTGAAAATGTATGACTATAACTGGATGGTCATCAAAGGAGCTGTCCCCCCAGGCCTCCACCCTGTTTTCTTCTGCTTGCTGTGCCAGGCAGCCTCTCTGCCAAGGAAAGCTGACCAATGCCAGCTATTTTATTACAAAGCTGGAGGGAAGTTTCAGACTAGTTAGGTTCCCAGGGCAGCAGGGCAGGGAGAGAGGCTGCCAGTGGGCGGGGAGGCAGAGTGGAAGCTATGTCAATGAGGCCAAAGACTTCAGTTGAGTGGCATGGGTGGTGGCAAGAGAGCTGGGCACATCCCCACACGCCAGCCACTAGGTAGAAGGGTATCCTGAGTGAGGATCCAGCACTACGAAGGCTTCCTGCTACCCAGAGGACTGCCATCACGGCCCCTTCTGGCAGTAGGACCTCAAAGTTCTGCTCCTTAGGCATCCCTGGATATGAGAGCACAGCTGTGATACTAATAGCCCACATATGTTGAGCCCATACCATGTGCCAGGCACTGTGTTGGGTACTCCACTTTCATGATCTCATTTAATTCTCGTATTGGCCCCACCAAATGGACACAATTATTATCCTTATTTTGCAGACCAGGAATCTGAGTTTCAGAGAGCTTAAGACTGCTAACCAGAAGGCTGGTGGTTCAAACCCACCAGCCACTCCTCAGAAGGAAGGTTGGACAATCTACTTCCGTGGTGATAACGCCTCAGAAACCCAAGGAGAGGTCTCTGTGAGTCGGGTCCGACTCGACAGCAAATAACAACAACAACAACAGTGATACCAGAATTTTAATCCTGGAAGTATGGTTCTAAAACTCTTAAACTAAACCAGTTGCTATCAAGTTGATTCTGATTCATGGCGATGCCACATGCATCAGAGTAGAACTGCACTTACAGGGTTTTCAATGGCTATGACTTTTCAGAAATAGATCACTAGGTTTTTCTTCTGATATGCCCTCTGGATGGATTCAAGATACCAACCTCTCAGTTAGTACCCATGCTTATAATGGTTTGTGCCACCCAAGGATGCCTGTAAAAACCTTAACAAAGCCTAAACCAGAGTGTTTATTCTTAATGCTGTCCCTAGGTTCCAGCACAGCAGTTCTGATTCAGGAAGACTGGGGTAAGCCCAGGAGTCTGTATCAACCAGCACATCCTGAGTACATCCTCTGATACAGTGAACCAAACTGTGAGAAACACTGCCTGAAGGTCAATCTTAGGTCACCTTGGAGAAATTACTTCCTTTGGTGGGCTGGAAGATTGCCTGTCTGTATGCCTAAATCAGGTCCTAAGGTCTGCCCCCAGCCTTATCCAGCCTGGAGAGGTCTTACTCTAAGAATTGGGCCCAGCTAGGGACCATAGTCACAGGTGACATCAAGCTCAATTGGCATAACATACTACACAAAACACTGTTCCACCTCCTACTTTGGCGAGTAGTGACAGGGATCTTAAAAGCTTATAAGCAGCCATCTACATGCAACAGTGGGCCTATCCTCATCCAGAACAAAGAAGAATGAAGAAAACCAAAGATTCATGGAAACAATTAGTTCTTGTGACTGGTACACCATGCGATCCTCAGCCTATATGACTATCAGACCAGAAGAACTAGATGGTGCCCGGCTACCACTGTCAACCACTCAGAGAAGGATCTATGTAGGAGATCCTGGATAGAGAGGGAGAACAATGTGGAACAAAACTCAAAAGCATTTGGCAAAAAAAAAAAAGCCTCCTGGAATTGATGGAATAGCCATTGAGATGTTTCAACAACAGGACGCAGCAGTGGAGGTGCTTACATGTTTATGTCAAGATATTTGGAAGACACCTACCTGGCCACCTGACTGGAAGAGATAAATAAAAAGAAAGGTGATCCAACAGAATGTGGAAATTTTTTAACAATATCAGTAATATCACATGCAAATAAAATTTGGCTGAAGATAATTAAAGAA
>NW_006922411.1:359599-364805 GCF_000298275.1 Orycteropus afer afer
TAGCTGTCTTTCAGGTCTGGAATTGAACCCACACCTGTGGCTTCCAGCCAAATAAAAGACAGACATGAGTTGAACATGTACCTGAGGTAGATACAGTCCTTGGAGAGAACAATCATGGGAGAAAGAAGGGCTGTTTATGCACAGGCAGACAGCTCTGGGGACAGGAGTGCATGGAGGGTTGGATACAGGGAAGAGGTAACTATTGGGAGGAAGTGGGAGGGGAGGTGTTGCATTGGGGTAAACTATCAATGTCATCAGACAATGTGTATGTGCACTGCTGTATGGAAAGTGAATTTGCTCTGTAAACTTTCACCCAAATCACAATTAAAAAAAAAAAAAAAAAAAAGAATTAGGTCCAGGACCCAATGATGGAGGCAGCAGGGACTGGCAACAGTGCCTGTGTGAGGGCCTTGAGGAATTCTGTGCCAGGAGGAGTGTACAAGACAGCTCCTGGGTCCTGGGTCTGCACATGTGTGGTTGCTAATCACAGGACCCTAGCCTTACCCAGCTCCTCTGGGCCTTGATATATGCAGAGGGAAGACAGCAACCTGTAAAACCCAAACATCAGCATGATTCTTTTTAATTCAGCCTGTAGTCCTAGAGCCACTGCTCCAGGCTGGACATTGGAAGGTATGAAAGAGTGAATAAGCCACAATTGCTGCCCTCCCTGAGCTCAGGATCACTCTCAGAAAGAACATAAATGTGACAACAGGCAAGCTGAGGTGATAAGAACAAGCAAGGGGAACTCAAGAGGGGACATATCATATAGAATGAGGTCTTTTGTGTCTGGCTTCTTT
Source organism: Orycteropus afer afer (assembly GCF_000298275.1). Lineage (NCBI taxonomy): Eukaryota > Metazoa > Chordata > Mammalia > Tubulidentata > Orycteropodidae > Orycteropus > Orycteropus afer. The sequence continues at coordinate 360,397 of NW_006922411.1, forward strand.
CACCGAGCATGATGTTTTCATGGTTCATTCATTTGTAGTATATATCAGCACTTCATTCCTTTTTATGGTTGAATAATATCCCATTGTATGGATATACCATATTTTATTTACCCATCTATCAGTTGATGGACATTTGGGTTGTTTCTACTTTTTGGCTATTATGAATAATGCTGCAACAAAGTTTGTGTACAAGTTTTTGTGTGGACAGGTGTTTTCATTTCTTTTGAGTATATACCTAGGAAAGGAATTGCTGGGTCATGCGGTAACTATGTTTAATCTTTCGAGGGATTGGCAGACTGTTTTCTAAAGCAGCTGCACCATTTTACATGTATGTAAACATTGTATGAAGGTTCCAGTTTCTCCACATGCTTACCAGCACTTGCTATTTTCACTCTTTTTGATTACAGCAATACCAGTGTGTATAAAAGGAACTCTGGTGGTATAATGGTTAAGGCATTTGGCTGATAACCAAAAGGTCAGTGGTTCAGAGCCACCAGCTGCTTTGCATAAGAAAGATGAAGCAGTCTGCTTTTGTAAAGATTTACAGTCTTGGAAGCCCAATAGGAGTCACTATGAGTTGAAATCTACTATATGGCAGTGAATTTGGTTTGGGTGAGTGGGTGTAAAGTGGTGTCTCTCTGTGGTTTTGATTTGCATTTCTTTAATCACCAATGATGTTGAGTATCTTGTTATGTGCGTATTGAACATTTATTTATCTTCTTTGGAGAAGTGTCTATTCAAAGCGTTTGCTCATTTTTTATTCTTTTGATGTCCACCAATATTTACTGAGCACCCACCCATGTGTTGGAGCTCTGGTGGCATGGTGCCTAAGGCATTTGACTACTAACCAGAAGGCTGGTTCAAACCCACCAGCCACTCCTCGGAAGGAAGACTAGGCAACCTACTTCCGTAGAGATACAGCCTCGGAAACCCAACTTACTGTGAGTCAAATCAACTCAACGGCAGTAAGATGGGTTGTTTTGTTTTGTTTTGTTTTGTTTGTTTGTTTACCCATGTGCTGGATATACAAGGTGGTGGAGGCACACAAAGCTACAGGCTCTGCTTGAGGCATGGAAGGTTTGCCCCGCTCTGTCTTCTAGGGCTGGCCACCAGAGAATGTGTGTGAAGGAAGTTGCACTGCTCCAAAAGGGGAGGTGCTGACTGGGTGAGTGCCTTGAGTTTCAGAGGCGCCGTCTGTACAATCCACCATCTGAGACGTCTCCCCTGCCATACCCGACACCAATGTGATCAATACTTGGCTGCCAGAAGCTGACCAGGCATGGCAGTCACCCAGGCCACCAACAGGGCAGGTACCCCCTGAGTATGCACCTTTGGGGAGTCCCAGCTTAAATTTGTCTCCACCCAGCCAGGTCTAGCCACATAGCCTCTAGTCATTCTCAGGCACCTTGGCAGGATGGATGAGGGAGACAGCTGAGGCTCTGGAGTATGAGCAATAGGAAGACAGAAGGACACTGCCCCCATAGCTACGTACGTATGGACAACCTTGACCTCTCTGAGCCTCGATTTTCTGATCTGTGAAATGGGTGAGCAATGGCTCAACCTCTCAAGATGGTTATGAAGCTGAAATTAGTTATACATAAGGACTTTGCACAGGTTGGGGCAGAGGAAATGCTCACTAAATATATTCATGTTGTTTTGTCACCAGTCAGCTGAGACAAAATGATTGTAAGAGCCCTTCTACCTTATGAAAAAGAGAGGAGAGAAGGAGCCAGGACCACCCCTAGGTCAGATGGAAGAACCTCTTGAGGAACAGCCATTGTGAGTCCAGGGTTAAATCAAAAAAACAGTTGTCATCAAGTCTACTCCAACTTTTGGTAACCCCATGTATTTCAAAGCAGAACTGCGCTCCATAGAGGTTTCAAGACTGTGACCTTTCAGAAGCAGATTGTAAGGCCTTTTTCTTAAGGTGCCTCTGGGTAAGCTTGAACTTCCATCCTCTAGGTTAGTAGTCGAGTGCTTAACGATTGGTGCCACTCAGGAGCTCCAGTAAGGGTTACCAACTCAGGCCTCAAAAGTATTTCAGAGAAAGCAGCCCTGAGTCAGATGGGCAGACCATCCTGGGGAGCACTCCTGCCTCTGTGGCTCCCTGTTGTCCATCCTGGCTTCTCCTCAGCCCTCCCAGCCCCACCACAAGCAGCCAGGAGCCAGTATGCTGATCTGCCAAGCTCATGGTTGAAGGGAAATATGTTTCCAGATAGGGTGAAAATAGATCCTTCTCCAAATATGTTCATCTTGGCTAGGAAAAATAAATAGAACCAAGATGGAAGAGGGAGGAGGAGCAGTCACAGACGAGGCCAGGCCTGGGGAGTTCTGGAGGGGAAGCTGTGGGGGTTGGGCTTATGCAACATTGGCTGTTGTGAGTGTGTGTGTGAGTGCAAGTCTGTGCACATGAGTGTATGAGTGTGTAGCATGTGTATGAGTACGTGCATGACTGCATGAGTAGTATGTGTGACAATAAATGTATGTGTATATGAGTATGGATATGCATGCATGTATGTGAATGTATATGTGAGGAAGTTGTGTGAGCAAATGTGACAGTGTGTGTATGCAAGTTGAGTGTGACCATGTGTTTGAGAGACAGTGAGTGGGAAAATATGTGAGTGTGTGTGTGAGTGCATAAGCATGTATGAATGTGAATAACTGCATGTGTGTGAATACATGTGTGAGCTTGAGTAGGTACAAGTGAGTGTGTATGTGACAGTGTGTACAAATGAGTGTGTGAGCATGTATATGTACAAATGTATGTGACTGTGTATGTGTCCATGCAAATGTGTACAGGCATGTGTGTTTATGTCAGTTTGTGTGTGAAAGCATATGTGCATGCACATATGACCATGTGTTCACCTGTGTTGTGTGGTGTGTATATGTGAGTGAATGTTAGTGCATGCATGCAGACACAAGTGTACATTTGCAGTTTGCATGTGTGAGCATGTGTGTGTACTCCTGTGTGTGCTATGGTGAATGTATGTATGACTTGAGTCATGTGCTATAGGAGGTGGCCCCAAGCAATGGGAGAACTCTCTAAGCTTAGTCATTCATGGCCCAGATAAAGCCAATCTGAGAACATATTTCAAAACAGACTCAGCTACATTTGTCATGGGGACTTCCTGTTGCCTGTGGCCAAGGCTGCTGCCTAGTGTCACGGAATACCTTAGAGACATGGAATGTCAGAGCCTAAAGGTGTCTGGAAGCTGATATTTCCAAAGGCCTAATGGAGCTCTGGTAGCATGGTGGCTAAGGCACTTGACTGCTAACCAGAAGGCTGGCAGTTCAAACCCACAAGCCACTCCTCGGAAGAAAGGTTGGGCAATCTACTTCCATAGTGACACTGCCTCAGAAACCCAAGGCGGAGTCGCTATGAGTCGGGTCTGACTCGATGGCATATAACAACAACAACAACAATGGTGCAAATGGGGAGAGTGAGGCCTAGGTCACACAGTTGCTCAGGGCAGAGCTAGGCCTGGAACTTGGGACCCCTGCATCTTGTTCCAGTATTCTCGGGCCTCCCACCAAAATACACCTTCCACCTCCCTAGTCATTCATTCATTCATTCATCCATTCAACAAACATTTACTGAATAAATATTAAGTGCTAGATACTGGCTCTGAGATATAGATGAGGGTCCTGACTCAGGGAACTGTCCTCTCAGTGTGGGGAGATGAACCACAAACCAGCAATCAAGTTAGTAAGGTAATTCAAGATACTCAACAGTGCCTTGGGTCAGGAAGGCAGGGTGATGCTATCCTGAGGCACACTTCAGCAGGGGTGGTGAGGGAAGGCCTCTGCAGAGTGACACTGGAGCTCAGGTCAACATGGAGGAGTCAGCTACTCACAGCTGGTATCTAGACCTATTTCCCAATGGACCTCATAGGGGCAAATGGAGCTGTCAGAATTGCCACAGGTCAGAAGCCCTGGCCACTCCCCTAATCCCATTCTGATGGCAAGTGATAGAGGAAGACTCTTCCGTGGGTACTAGAAGAGCCCTCCCTCAGAGAAGGTCAAAGCAAGGAAGCATGAGGGCCCCAGAAGCAGTGGGATTGCAGGGGTGTGTGGGGATGCAGACTGTGCCAGGTAACACTGTCAGAGGGGGTGACACCAAAATAACTGTCTATAAATTTTTTGTGCAGTGTTTCAGCTGAAATTTATTATTTTTTACAAAAATATCTCTGTGGATAATTATAACAACAAAAACATTTTTCATAAATTCACCTTATATTTATCAATATACCTACAAGGCTAAAACTCTATGTTAATTTACTTTTTGAACTTCTAATGCACTTCAGTCACAGCTGTCATTATCACTCATTTACAATGACACCTCAAATCCTGCACACACTACAAGCATGTGCTGTGGTTTTCATTGCTGCAGGGTTTTTTTTTTTTTTTTT
>NW_006922411.1:367370-430201 GCF_000298275.1 Orycteropus afer afer
GCTGGCTGTGACCAAGTAATGACCATAACCTTGCCCCTTGTCAGCTCTACTATACACCTGGGAATTCTGATCATTCACATGAACTTATAGGCCCATTGTCGCTGCAGGCATTTTTATACTCACTGATTTTGTCAAGTTTTCTGGTGTTTTTGCTACAACAGTGTGGTAATTTGTATTTGTGAACCTGTATCAATAACTTTTTTGAGAATGAAGCAGTAACTAAAGGGAAAGAAGGAGAAAAATTCAAAAAGGCTTCCATTTAGTTACCAATAATGTTGTAACTAATAATATTGTAATTCAATGTAGAAATATTTTACAAAACAATTTTGTACTCAGTATTCATATAATCTAAGAAACACTACATTTAAGCAATTTACAGCTATATTTATGACATTACTAAGGATTCTGTATGGTCTGGTATGGGAGGAGGTCCATGGGGGTGTAGGTGACACCATGAGTTATTACACTGGGTGACACCAGTCTAGTTATGTCACTGCCTGGAAGCCTCAGGAATCACCACTGGGACTCCTGAGGACCTTCTTCCTCAACTGGACTTGTGCCCTAAAATGTTGGTCCAGCACTCACAAAAATAACAATAATCAATGATGTTAAATAATAGTAAACACTGCTGTCAGTTAATCACTTAGCATGTGCCAGGCATGTGCCAGGTGCTTTAGATGCACTATTGTGTTTAATTCCCTCAATACACTTCAGGAAATGGGCATTGATGTCACCCTTATTTTATGGATGAGAAAAGTGAGGCCTCAACGAAATAACTTCTAGTAGGTCACCAGGAAGTGGCAGAGCTACCCTTCACACCCAGGTCTGTGTGACTCCAAAGGCCAGAGCCCCTGAGCACACATCCATACCCTCCTGCCTGCCTGAACTTCATGGCTAACTGATGTCGAGCCTCCTCTCGGAAAAGCACCTGGCCTCCTGGGAGCTCCTACCAACTCAAGCCTCAAAACTTGCAATGTAGCCCTGATCTTTGCCTCCAACACTGGCCACAAACAACCTCATTGTCCTGACAGCACTTACTATGTTCCAGGAGCATGAGGCTTTTTCCATGCACAGTCTTCACAGTAACTCTTGTAATTTTGAACTGATCACGACTTGTAGCAATCATACAGGACAGGGTAAACCACCCCAGGTTTTCTTGGCTGTAATTTTTATGGGAACAGATCACTAGGTCTTTTCTCTCAGGGAGCAGCTGGTGGGTTTCAACCACCAACCTTTTGGTTAACAGCCAAGTTCTTAACCATTGTGCCTCCAGTGCTTCTTCAAAAAAACCCTGCAAGGCTGGGATTATTTATCTCATTTTTCAGCTCAGGGAGGTAAAGGGACTGACTCAAGGTCATGCAACTATAGGAGGGGAACAGGTAACATGACCCCAGCACCTGATAGTCCCCTGAGTCTCCCCAGAAGTAACTGCCAGTGTGTCTTGGTGCTTATTGGATCATTGGGAGGTGCTGCAAAAAGCGCAGCCTATTTCACCTCATTTAAGCCTCAAGATCATGACCCTCTGCTACCAGCCTTGACCTGCACAGGTTTCAAATTGATCCCTCAACCATGCTCCAAGTGACAGAAAATCCCCGGCCTTTAGGATCACTCCCAAACACTTGAAACTCAAATGCTGAAATGGTGAATGCCGAGGGTTCTTCATGTCTAAACCTCAGCGCTGTGAAAGAATAAATATAAAATAGCACAGCCCCATCTTAGCATAGGGACACTGGGCAAGTGATTTGACCTTTCAGAGCCTCAGTATCCCCATCTGTAAAAGGGGTTTATATAATAATATCCACCTCACAGTTTTGGAGTCAAGTAAAACCAAGATAACTACATGCAAATACCCACCACAGTGCCTGTCTGTCACAGAGCATGTACTCAGCAAAGACTTATGTGTCCATTGGTTGGTTGAAGATTGGCCTCAAGAGCCTATGGCACTGGTGAAGTTTGGAGTCTAGATAGCAGAACGGAGATCTCAGACGGCCTCCTTCCTCAGGACTCTCCCCATGTCCCTGGCATTTTGGGTCTAAAAAGCACTAGACTCCCTGCTGGTGCTGTTGGGGCAGAGGCCCAGGCCCCAGGTTCTGAAGCTCACAGTCAAGCCATGCAGAGGAAGCAGCCAGTTTCCTAGTCAGCTGTGCTCCCTGGAGCTGTAGCCAAGGGAGGGAAGTGTGTGCTCAATGAGGAAGTTCCTGCTGCAAAGACTCAGTTGAGAAACAGAGTGGGGAAAACCTACCAGGCTGCCAGTTGGGAAGGGGATCTCCAGTTGTGGCTCATGCAAATTATCCCCTAATTTGCCCCTCTAGCTTGTGGATAAGGAGTTCTGGTGGCATAGTGCCTAAGACATTTGATTGCTAACCAGAAGGTTGGTGGTTCAAACCCACCTACGGAAGGAAGACTGGGCAATCTACTTCTGTAAAGATTTACCAACTCAGAAACCCAAAAGGGGTCGCTATGAGTCATAATCAACTCAATGGCAGTGAGCTTGATTTTTGGTTTCAGCCTGTGGATGGTAGCTGCTTTAGGCTGTGGCTACTCTCTGGGCTGCCTAGCAATCCCCTGTATGGTTTCTCTGTTCTTTCATCACAAATGTAATAGATTCTCTGAATCTAGTTCTCCCTGTTTTAAACACTTTGAGTGGTTCCTCTTTTCCTGTTCACTCTGAGGTCCTGAGAGGTGAGGCCAACTGTCCTTGATCATAGAGCTTGCCAATGGCAGCCCATCCTCTATTTCCTTGGTCACCTGCCCTTTTGGAGGTTTGCCTTCCTCACACCAGCTTCATGCCAACCTTTTTGCCAGCTTCCCTCTCCTTTGTGGAGAATTATCTAGGAATGCAGTGAACTTAAGGAACCTCATCAACTGATTCTCACTAAAGTATAATGAATTTGTGCTTGGGTCACCTAGTAGAAACTAAAATCACATTGGGCCTATCTATAACTACAGAGGAGATACAGCCACACTAGAAACTTCACCTAAGATGTCCCCCTTCCTGTCTACTTCCAATTTCCCTCCAGTATCTATCCTAGACCAAACCAAACCACATGGAAGTATAGGGAATCCTCCCTGCAGGAATTGGTCTCTCTGCCATTGACAAAGATAAGAGCAGGTAAAACCCCAAACCAAACCAAACCCACTGCCATCAAGTTGATTCCAACTCATAGCAACCTTGTAGAACAGAATAGATCTATAGGGTTTCTAAGGCTGTAAATCTTTGTAGAAGCAGATTACCATATCTTTCTCCCACTGTGCAGCTGGTAGGTTCAAACCGCTGACCTTTTGGTTAGCAGCTGAGTGCTGTAACCACTGTGATACCAAGGCTCTGAGCAGGTAAAGGGTGAGGAATTATTCAAGGCAGACTTGGGATGGGCATATTCCCCTTCTGTATACAATGGCAAGGGGTTGGACAAGGTGGTTCTAAAGACCCTTGCTCTTTGAAAATCCATGGAGTTATGACTCTTAGAGCAAGGAGACAAACTTCTCTAGGTTCTGATTGCAAGTCTGATCCTGTGTGACCTTCAGATTCCTTCTCTCTCTCTGGCCTTCGTGTACTCATCTGCTCATTTGAGGAGTTGGTCAGGCTGGTCCAGGAGGGCCCTGGAAGTGACCCTGGGTGTGTGGCCTAATTTCTCATACATATCCATGATTTTCCAGAAGCTCTTCTCTGTAATCTACTGACCTCACCATCATTGCTCTCCTGCTGTCCATCCTGTTGTCCCCGGTTGGAGTCCACCCAGTCTAGTGCCCTCTCTTCCCTGTTGCCCAATCTGTAGCCCATCAGTCATGAGCCCAGGTCCCTACCCTGGAGTGATTCCAACTGTCAGGGAGACCCACTTTCTGCCTGGGTTGAGGGACACTTTTCCACTAAGGGGAGGAGGAGACACCATCTGAACGAGACAAGGTCCACTTGAGTTTCTCACCCTACCCTACCCCACCTCACTTCCTTTCCACTGCCAAGGGTTCCTCTTTATTTCTTTCCAGAAAGGAACAGGAGAATGGGCCAGTTTCTAGAAGATTTCTAGAGAGACTTATCCAAGAGAAGCTCAGATCAAGGGAGACTACTGGTCTCCCTCTTGTGGAGGCTGACTGAGGTCAGGCCCTTCTAAGTCTCCGTATGCTAGACTCCCAACTTCTTGAGCAGCTTAAAACTCATTCAGTTCTCACTTTAAAACAGTTTCCAATTACTCTATAAGAGTTTAGGTGTGTTACATTGATAGATTGTCCTAATATTAATCATACTTTGCAGACATTTAATTCAACATCTTGCAATTTTGAGCTTCCTATCATTGAGCTCAGACCCTGCATTGTGTGAGCTCAATCTACTCCTCAAAGCACCATACTGCTGTTAATCTCATCTTTCAGGGGAGAAAATGGAATGGGATGAGAGTGGTCTAGCATCTTGCCTAGGCTACACAGCTTATGAGTACAAGAGCCATGATCTGTCTCTGCCTCTCATTTGGACTCTGCCTCTTCTGCAGGCTGGACATCTGCCAGCATCTCTCTCTCCCCAACGCTTGATTCCTGGCTCTGTCCTGGGGACTCTGGACATTATGCCATGGGGACCCTGGGGCAGTAGCTTCAGGCCTGTGGAGTGAGCACACTTCTCATGAGAAGAAGTCAGAGCTGCCGGCTAACTTGGTCTAATGGACCAGAGCCTTTCTCCTGACCCAGTTAGATGCTTGGTGCTAGCTCCCTAGGACTCCTCCCAGGGGTGAGCTGCAGGGCACACAGTTTACCTGCCAGGAGCCCAGAGATAGGAAAGCAAACACTATAAATTATCAGGAAGCTGTGTAAATATTTTATAGCTGGGACAGTAAATAATGCAGCTCCCTGAATACGCCCGACCCAGTTCATTTGTTCTACATCCAATACCTAGGGCAGTCTGTCTGGGCCCCTCTACTGCTTTGTAGTTTTTAAACAAACTCTGTGACCCACTCCTGGGCACTTTCACACACTCTCTTCACTGCCTAGTCTTTGCTCTGGCTGCTTCCTCTGGTTGGAACATCTTTTTCCCTTGCTGTTGTTACTAGCTACTGTTTAATCAGCCCCCAACTCATGATGCCCTCATGAGCAATGGGACAAAACGCTGCCTTCTGCCTTCTGAAAGAAACAGTTGCTGTGGAGTTGACTCAAACTCATGACAACATATTTGTTGTGTCAAAGTAGAACTCTGCTCCATAGGCTTTTCAATGGACGATTTTTTGGAAGTAGATTACCAATCCTCTGTTTTGAGATGCCTGTTGGTGGACTCGAACCTCTAATCTTTCAGGCAGCAGCTGAGAGCGTTAACCATTTGCACCACCCAGTGGCCGCTGGGCTAGTTCATCTTCCCCCTTCAGAAGTCACCTCCTCCAGGAAGCCTTCTTTGATTTCCTGGGTGGGGTCAGGAGTCCTCTGCTCTCACAGTCCCTAGATTTTCCCAACCTGTCTCTGCTCACTCTGTGTGGTCATTTCCTGATAGACTTATCTGATCTCCCTTGGTCTGTCAGCTACAAGAGAGTAGTCATCTCTCTAGAGCTGAGCCCAGAGCTTGGTGTATGGAGATATGCAACAGTGTCAAAGGACAGAATAAATTATCTTGTCTAATCCTTGAAATAAGCCTACAAGATAAATGTTATTTATTTATTTATTTTTAATTATTGCTATTACCCTTGTTTTACAAATAAGAAATCTCAGGCCCAAGTGGCAGTATTGGAACTGACCTCAAGCTTGTCTGACCCCAAGGCCAGTGTTTTCTCAATAACCTATCAGGGAATGCACCTCTTTCCCCTGCAGATCTGTAGCTTCTTGAGTCAGGGGCCATCTGTTTCTGCTCAGGGAGGCCCTCGACTCCTCCCACAAACTCTGGCACCTAGAGAGTGCTAATTCATGTTACTAGAATGGCCAGGAAAAGGATCTTGTCTTTGATCTGGGAAGAGTGCTCAGTAAGTGCCTTGGGAGCAGGCAGGCTGGGCTAGAGGACCTGTGATCCCCAGACCCTAGGGCAGCCCTGAGAAGTTGTGTGTCAGAAGAGGGTCTCAAGTCTTGGGTAGAGGTGGCTGTGTAGGGTACTCTGCTGCAGCAGCCCAGACACCTTCCACCCAAAGGCACCATGGTACTTTGAGGCCACATCCCTAACCAGGCCACCGTAGCCTTGCAGGAACCTGAGATGAGAAGACAGACGATCCTGTCTGCCTTCTGCTCATCCTGTGTCAGGCACTGAGAATGAGGACAAAGAAATCAGGACACAGGAAGTGTGAGGTGGGACAAGACAAGGACAGCTTTGCACAGGAAGCCTTGGCCCTGACCCTGGCCTCAATCCTGGATAGTGGGTAGGCTGCAAAGGGAGGGAAAAATGGATCTTGGCTCCTGTGCCAACTCCAACTGTTTGTTGATGGCTCCCTGGAAGTGTGGTGAGGATTCTGAGCTGGATCCCTCCAGTCTCAGCAAGAAGTACTGTTATCAGTTAGTAATCAGTTAGTGCCCCAAGCACAGAGGTGGGCACAGTGGTAGCACACTTGCTAGGAATTTGCCAAATCCCTCCTTCCACTTCTCCTCAGCACTCAGCACGGAGTAGGGACTCCCTAAAGGTTTGCGGGTTGATTGTTGATTAATAACAAGGTCCTGCAGTGCAGAAGAGATCTGGACTTAACACTTAACTGTAGAGATGAGAAATATATGTGGCCTCTTTACCATAGCATCTGCAAAAGCCAAAAAAAGGAATCAGGAAGAAAAGACTGGGACAGAATGACAGACAGTAAGTGAGAAGTAGGTTAGAAGTCCATAAGAAGTTCCTGGCAGTATGAACTGAGACCCTGAGCCCAGGGACAAGGACAATCACAGCTCTGCCTTCACTAGTCAGCAGGGACCTGGGGTTTTGCAAGGCAAATTCCAGAGATAAATCTTGGCCATTGTTCAGGTGGTGTGGCCTTGTGCTGCAGGAAGCTGGGCTTAGCCTTCTATGCTTGGCCAATTCAAGCATCTCTACTGGACCTGGGACAATGGAAGGAACACACAGTGGTACTATGTGAAGCTCCTGTGTGGAGCCCCTGCCCTCACACAGCTTCACAGAGCAGGGTGAGGACAGGTAGGAGGTTCTGTCTGGGCTGAGAAAATTGAGGCAGGCCCTAATGGGAAGTTGCAGGGCTCTGAGAATTGACTGTGAGATAGCCAGACTGTGTGTGGCCCTGTGCCCTTATTTCCCCTCAGCCTCTCATTTCCTCTTGGACAGCCATGAGATTGCACCAACAGGGTCTACAAAACCTGTCATAGATGAGAATGCACCTCTGAAAGAGGAGCACGCAGCTTCCCCTGCCTGCCCTGATACATCTTTGCTGGGCACTTAGCTGTCCCACCCAACCAGTTAGCATCATTACCTCCCTTGCTGTTGCTCCTATGGCTTTAGGGGCAGCCTGGCCCAGTGGCTGTGAACTCTGGCCTGGGATTCAGAGCAGTCCCTGAGATTCAGAGGCCCAGCTTGGCTGCATGTTAGCTGTGTGACCATGGACATGTTCTTTTACCTCCCTGGCTCTCAGTTTTTCTTACTATAAAAGAGGTCCCTGTTAGCACAAATGGTTTGCACTCAACTATTAACCTAAGGTTGGCAGTTTAAACTCACCCAGCAGTTCCATGGAAGAAAATCCTGGCAACTTGCTTCTGTAAAGATCACAGCCAAGAAAATCCTATGGAACACAGTTCTACGCTATAAAACATGGGGTTGCTGTGAACTGGAACTGATCTGATGGCAATTGGTTTGGGTATTTTGGTTTTGAAATGGTGCAAATTGTGGTACCCACATTGCAGTGGCTTTATGGGAAGACTGAGTTAAGGAATGCCAAGTGGTAGCTCAGGGCCTGATAGGTAGTGAGTGCTCCATAGATGGGGCTAGAATTACTGTTCTTACTGTGATTCTAATCTGAGTCCAAGTTCGTGCTCTCTGCACCCTCTGCAGTATCCAGATTCTACCCAGATCCCAACACTGGTAGGCAGGTAGACTGATGATCAGGGTACCAGGGCTGGGGGTTTTGGATGCTCTAGTCCTGAAAGCCTGGGGCTGAGAAAGAAGGGCAGGGCAGGGACTCCCTGCGGCCCCTGGACCTGCCAAGCTCTGAGTTGTGGGCAGAGCTGGCCATCCCAGGCCACCTATAATTACCTTCCAGCAGAGCTCTGTGGTACTGGGTGGGGACAGCAATTTTCAGGTTTTATTTTTGTGTCCAGACAGTGCCCTTAGGCTGCCCCACACTGGCTGACTACTGACAGACAAGGGCAAAGGCTGAGCTTCTAGGGGAGGAGGTCCTCCCAAGGACACTGACCTCTGAGTGCAGAGTCTCTAGGTTCAGGATCCCATGGTCTCCATGAATCCCCTCTGCCTCATCCCTGGGGGAAGAGACTGCTTTGGGGAACCTGGGGCCACTAGGCAAACTGGAGCTGGGGACCTCTCTGTCCTTGTCCTTTTCCCCTTTGTCCTTCTCTCCTCCCCTCAGACACCCAGGCCTTGGTCTCATGTGAAAAGATGCTGGCATGACTTCCATCAAGTTGGCTTGGAGTGAGGGTGGCTCAAGGACTGACCCTAAGTCAGAGCCATCTCTGGAGGCCTATACCCCCACCTGCTCATACCAGGCCCTCCCACACGCACTTGTACAATCATGCTACCTAACTCTGGCCTCTCATGCACACATACACATCCTTGCACATCCACTTATGTTGGCAGCCACCAGGGTGACAATGAAGGAGGTGATGTGACTATCCACCAAGAACTCTTCTATGCTGAGGCCATAAGAGAGGTGGGAACTGCCAGTCATGCTCAAGGCAGGGAAGGAATCCCATGCGCTCAGTGCTCATGGACACTCACGGGCACGAGTCCAGGCAGACCTGACCCCAACTGCTTTACCATGTGCTACTGCTGTTCCAGATTCTGTAGGGAGGTCTTCCTGCTCTGACCCCCCATGGAAGAGCCAGGATGTCTGTGGGTCCCCAGACATCCTGGCTCTGCTGTGGAGGAAGCAAGTCAGGGCTCACTAGTGCTCCTGGATGGATGGAGACCCAGAGGTCCAGACCAGCTGGACTTCCATGGAGCCCTTGTCATATGGAGGCCCAGGATGCTGGAAAGCCAACACACATACATTCAACAAATGTTGCTGATCTCTCTCTGGACACAGTGATGCCCCCCAGAGAGAGCTGGTCTTCTCTGAGTGCCTGTTATATTCCCAGCCCTCACAGGCTGGGACTACTTTATATGTGGTGGTGGAGAGTGATCAGGAGGGGACATGCCCTCAAGGGGGTGACCCTCAAGCTAGGGAAAGAATGAAGACATATAGCGTGTAAGTCTCAGCCCTATAGACCTCAAGGTTACTCCTGGAACAATGGCACAGCCCAGAGACCCAAAGACACAGGTTCTAGAATCGACAGTGAAGGAAAGGGAGGGCCTTTGAGGCTGTCCAGGAACCCAACACACACATACACACATACACACAACCCCCTCATCCATGAGTCTTCTGGCTGGAATCCCAGCAGCCCATTGTTAAGAGCTGAGCTGGCCAGGCTCAAAAAGCAAAGGTCAGGAGGGCAAAGACTGATGAAGGCTCCCTGGACTCACACTCATGTGTGCCCCTTCATGAGGGCAGGCCTTATGCTCCTGGGGCAGATTGGAATCAGCCTTGGGCACTGCCTTGGGTGGGGCAATTGAACATATGGACAGGTTGGTGTCTTGGGCTAGATTCTCTGCTCCTGCACTGCCTGGACCATTAGCAACATGGTGAAGGTCACTCTAGCCCCTGCCTTATTGGCCCCAGGAGACACAGGAAGCATGAATAGAATGATAAAGGCATTGCACTCACTCCTGACTCCAGGCCTTTGCTCTTGCTGTCCTCTGTCTAGATTGTCCTTCCTCTGGATCTTCTCCCCTACAGTTTTTGCCTGGAAAAGCCCATTTTCAAGGCTTCATTTCCCACATTATCTTTAGCACAAGTCCAAACACAGGGGCAGCCTTTTGTATAGCATCCAAGTGTGAACCCCCAACTGATTCCTCAGGCACCCACTAGCAATAACCAGTCCTCAGTGAACCCCATGCTCTAGCCCCACAGGTGTGCCTCAATTTCCCTAGAACTGGCCTTGGACATCAACAAGTTAACTACTTGCTTCAGGCTATTCCTTCTGCCTAGAGTGCCTTCTCTGCCTTCCCACCACTTCCTACTAAGGAATTCCTTCCTTTCCTTCCTGGCCCAGCTGCAGTGACACCTCTTCTGTGGAGTGCTCCTTGCTTCCTCACCCTAGCACAGGGCCTAGCACTTGTTAAATGGTTGTCTGATGGCAAGAACACTGAATTATGTTATATTCTTGGCTCTGTTGTAGTCCCTTGCTGGTAATCTGAGCAAGCCACTCTGCCTCTTGAACTTCATCTCCCCATTTATACAATGGAGATTTAGATGAGATGGTCTGGAGGCTTATTAGCCTTAAGGTTCTAAAAACCAAAACCAAACTCACTGCCATGGAGTTGATTGCGACTCATAGCGACCCCTCCTTGGGTTTCAGAGGCAGTATCACTACAGAAATAGATTGTCCAGCCTTCCTTCTGAGGAGTGGCTGATGGGTTTGAACCACCAACCTTCTGGTTAGCAGTCAAATGCCTTAGGCACTATACCACCAGAGCTCCCTTAAGTTTCTAAGAGCCTTAGAATTTATGCAGAGGGCTTCAGGTCAAGCAAACTTCCCAGCCCACCCCTCCACACCCCAACCAAAAGCTGCCCTAATCATAACAAAATTAATCACAGTGACAGATATATACCCCAAACCAAACCCACTGCCATTGAGTCAATTCCAACTCATAGTGCCCTGTAGATCATAGTAGAACTGCCCCACAGGATTTCCAAGGTTGTAAATCTTAATGAAAGCAAACTGCCTTATCTTTCTCCCATGGAGCAGCTGGGGAATTCTAACTGCCACCTTTTGATTAGCAGTCAAATGCTTTAACCACTATACCTCCAGAGCTCCTAATGACAGCCATAAATAACCAAACCAAACCAAGCTCACTGCCGTGGAGTGGAGTCAAACCCAACTCATAGTGACCCCTCCTTGGATTTCCAAGGCGGTATCACTACAGAAGTAGATTGCCCAATCTTTCTTCCGAGGAGTGGCTGGTGTCTTTGAACTGCCAGCCTTCTGGTTAGCAGTCAAGTGCCTTAGTCACTATGCTACCAGAGCTCCCTGTAGTAACTTATTGAGCACTTATTCTGATCCAACCTCTGTGCTAGTCTCTTTTCTTGTCTACTTCCCATGAACTTCTGAGAAGCTACTAATATTCACCATTTGTAAATGGGGAGGTTAAGCCCAGAGAGGGGAGGTGACTTTCCCACATTCATACAACTCGGTAGCTGAGCACCCCTCAAGGAGACCAGCCCCCAATAGTCTCAGAAAACCCCTGGCTTCAAGCCAGGGCTCCTGACCACAACTGTTGATTTTGTTAAAATATAGGTTCTGATTCAGTATCTCTGGGGTGGAAATGCAAATTCTCAGCAGTCATTCACACCAGCATGAACCGGTCTGATGCCCTGCTATAAAACACTGGCCTTGTTCCTATTTCCTGAAAAGTTGTCCTGGCTATGCCCCTTCCAGAAAAGATTGACAGCAGAACAGACTCCACCATAGAGTCCATCCTTTCTTGGGAGAAGGGGCAAGGAACCCTATAGGCCACAGAGCCCAGGACATGTAGATAGAGCCCTAGACTCTGGTCTCAGTTTTCTCCTTCTCTGTGTGTGACCATAGTCAGGGATTCATCCGAACGTCATTTTCCTCATTGGTGGGATGGGATCAGAATACCTGCTCCACTCCAGGTGTAAGCAAATAGATAGCAAACAATAAGCTGGCTCACAGAAGCCCTGCAACAGTTATGTAAACAGTTAAGACACTGAAAGATTGGAGGTTTGGAGTTCACCCAGAGGTGCTTCAGAAGAAAAACCTGGCAATCTGCCTCTGAAAGTTCAAACATTGAAAACCTATGGAGCACAGTTCTCCCACACATGGGATCACCATGAGTTGGAGTCATCTCCATGGCAACTAGTAGTAGGAATAGGTGGTTCACAGTGGTACTTTGGAAAGGTTCTTAGCCAAGGGTCAAGGAGGAGAGTGTGCCCCCTCCCATCTGTATTCCCGTCAGATCCTCGTGCGCATCTGGGAGTGGGGGAGAAGCAAGGAGGGCAATAATCCTTCTCCCTTTCCTCCTCATTATCCTCACAGGATCAGTTAGTCCTTATGACCACCCCAAGCTAAGTCTCTCATCATCTTCCCATCATGTCTCAGAAAAGCTGAACTACTTGCTGGAGGTCAAATAGCCAGTGAGGGCTGAGCCAAGAGGAGAATTCAGCAGCCTGGAGCCCCCTGTACCTCTGAAGACTGATTTTCCTCCCGGAAGTCTGGAGGCTGTGGTCTCACATAGTATTAGGGACCTGGCTACCACTGGGCCATAACCTTACCCCTTAGAGCTTCACTTTCCTCCTCTGTAAATTGAGACTGCCTTTACTTTGTAGGTTGCTCCAAACATTAAACGAGAGGCTGTTTTTTTTTTTTTTTTTTTTTTTAATTAGGATTTGGGTGAAGATTTACAGAGTAAATTCACTTTTCATACAGCAGTTCACATATACTTTGTCTCATGTCATTGACCAAAATTTACAATGCAGCAGCTCCCCTCCCACTTCCTCATCATAGTTACCTCCTCCCAGTGTCCATCCCTTCATACTCTTCTGCACCCTGAGCTATCTCCCTGTGCATAAGCAGCCCTTCCTTCTCCCATGATTGTTCCGAGAGGCTGTTTTTAACTGCTCAGCCTGTCTCTGCTGGGAATCAGTGCCCCCTAAGTGGAAGCCATTAACATCTTAAACCAAAATCAAACCAAACTCACTGCCATCGAGTCTAATCCAACTCATAGCAATGCTTATTGGGTTTCTGAGGCTGTAAATCTTTACTGAAGTAGATCACCCCATTTTCCTTCCACAGAGCAGCTGGTGGCTTTGAACCACTGGCCTTCTTAACAGCCAAATGACTTATCCACTATATCACCACAGCTCTTTCCTATAATCCTACTGATAACTTAATCTTTACTATCTCATTGCCTTCCTTATGCAGCTGAAGCCTCTGAGACTGGGAGGGGCAGGAACATGCCAGGATCCTGAAGTGAGTCAGAAGTGTGGCAGGGTGAGCTCTCACTCTCACCGTGCTCAGTTCTCCTTTACCCCAATCTGGGCATGTCTAGGGGTAGGGAGGGGGGAATTTAAATCTTGGTTCTCTTCCCATACAAACTCACTTATTTTTGCTCACTTAGGCCCACTCTAGCTCAGGAGGTGCTTCAGTGGTTAGCCCTTAACCCTGTATTCATCAGATAGTACCCACCCCTTAGCTGCTCAGATCAGAGCTCAACTAGGGGATGCAAATCAGTGGTGGAACCTGAGGGTCCAGGCAATCAAGTTCTGGAAGTCCCATGGAAGGCATGTCTGAGGACATTACTAGCTCCCACAGGAGGCCCCATAGGCCAGGTGGGACAGGACTGTAAGAGGGATACTGAGGCTGCTTGGCTGTCCCTTGCCCTTAATTCTTCCTGGTCTTCTCTTCCTCGGAGACCACAGGGCTCAGGTGGGGTATCAGGCTGGGCCTTGGCAGCTGGGCAAGGCAGAGAATTGAAGGGACCACCTCTCAAGTCCTGGCCTATGATGTTCCCAGTGGGGAAGGGTACCCTCTGTATGAAAGCTACCTAACCTGCTTCAAAGGTTTAGAGAAGGTGCTCTGGTAGCATAGTGCCTAAGGCATTTGACTGCTAACCAGAAGGCTGGGGGTTCAAACCCACCAGCCCCTCCTCGGAAGGAAGGTTAGGCAATCTACTATCTGTAGTGATTCCACCTCAGAAACCCAAGGAGGGGTTGCTGTGAGTCGGGTCTGACTCCACAGCACATAACAACAACAACTAGAGTCTTAGGTACATAAGCTAGGGTATACCTGAAGACTGATAAGAAATTAGCTAGACACAATATACCAAATAGAGGGAACAGCATGAGCAAAGACCCAGTGATGAGATATTGTCTGGGAGGAACTGATAGAAGTGCCTCTCCCTGACACTCAGAGGCTAGCAAAAGGAGGGAGAGACAGGGGCTGAGTCTGCAGCCTATTTCCAAGCTGAGGAATGAGTGGCCCTTGACATCTTAGGAGGATTGCTATGGCTGCTGTGAGGAGAAAGGATTGTCAAAGGGAGAGTTACATCTAGAGTAGAAAAACCAAAAAACCAAACTCACTGCCATCGAGTCGGATCTGACTCATAGCGACCCTTCCTTGGGTTTCTGAGGTGGTATCTCTACAGAAGTAGATTGTCCCATCTTCCTTCCAAGGAGTGGCTAGTGGGTTTGAACCACCAGCCTTCTGGTCAGCAGTCAAATGCCTTAGGCACTATGCCACCAGAGCTCCTCATATGTAGGGTAGAAGAGACTGCATACATCTTGGAGAAAGACACTGTTGGTCCAGTCCAGAGTGGTGTCAGAAGGAAAAAATTAATAAATTGAGCAGTCAGAATGGGGAAACTGAGGCAAAGACCTGTGCAAGTTTCTACCATAGACTAAGGCCGGGCTGTGGTGAATATCTCTTAGAGACTGTGTGTGGGTGGACTTGAGTATGGGAGAGGAGGCAGAAGGGTGTCCAGCATAGGCCTATTGGACCCAGCCCAGGGGGTTCAGAACCTTTTCACTTGAAGAAAAGGAGGAAAGACCTAGAGCTTTCCTTTTCCTCCAAGTATCCTCCCCACTCACCCCCACACACATACAGACCAACTAGCACCAAGGTGCACAAACATGCACCTAAACTCTAACTCCACAGAACATGACCACTGCAACCCTATGGTCCTATACCCAAATCCACTCACACTGCCCCTAATTTTCCTCCTCAGCTTTCCAGTTCTTCCTCTAGAAAAGCATACCAAGGCCAGGAACAGCCTATACACAGGGGAAGCCCCCCACCCCACCTCCACAGGACATGACAGCAGAGTTGCTCTGCAGCATGAGGGAGGCAGGATACTCAAGCGGAACTTCCCAGAGATTCAAGTTGTGAAACCTGAGGGCAAATTGAAAGACCAGTTCATCTTCTTTGCAAGGTCACCAGACAGGGGCCCAGATCTTCTCCTGTGCACCTGGCAGCTCCCATCATCCTGGGCTTGGCATCTGAAGCTAAGGTGTCATTTCCAGTTCTGTTCTAAGGAAGCTTGACTAGGCTGGATGGGCAAAAGATCCAGTGGTGAGATATTGTTTGGGAAGAACTGATAGAAGTGTCTCTCCCTGGCACTCAGAGGCTAGCAAAAGGAGGGAGAGACAGGGGCTGAGTTTACACTGGACCCAATGGCCAGGGCAGGACTTTGTCCTTTGTCCTGAGAGGTGTGCAGCACATTTCCAAGCTGAGGAATGAGTGGACCTTGACATCTTAGGATGATTGCTATGGTTGCAATCCTCCTAGGCTGTCACTCTCCTGGCTTAGAGGGGTCATGACTGGTGGAAGGTCACATGACTGGTGGAAGGCTGTACGTCACCCTGAGTGTCCTGAATGTTCACCCCCCAAATCAAGGCATTTCAACACCCCACACACATACATACTTGATGACTGCCAGGTGCTCACAGGCCCTAAGGGGCTGGCCTGGGAACTGATTGAGTTTCTGGCCCCAAGGGCTCACTTTTCCTGTTGCCCAGGCCTGCCCAGCAACCTGGCTGCCTGCCTAGACTTTGTGGCCAATATGGCCACAGCTAGTGCCCACAGAAGCCTGTGGGGTGGAGGCAGGGCCCAGGCGTGTGAAGTGGTAGAGTGGGCAGCAGCCTGAGCGTGAGACTCCTTTCCCTGGGGAGGTTCCTCCCAGTCGACCTCTGTCTCTACCCACCACAGGCTGCTGGGCACTGGGGGAGAAATGGGGGTGGTGGTGGTGGCGGCATCTGTGCCAGGGGAGCTCACAGCCATCTAGAAGAGATAAACATGAACAGTGTAGCGGCATGTTTTTAGTATTGAGCAGGGCTGGGTCCTCTGTGTCCAACATCTTAATCCATTCTCAGAGTAACCTCAAGGGATGGGGTTTTGCAGGTGAGGAAACTGAGGCTCAGAGAAGGCTAGCACTTGTTCAAGATCACACAGCCAGTTAGCATGGAGGCTCCAACCCAGTTTTCACCCTGGAGTTTGCACTGTGGTCAGTGCTTCAGGAGAGGCCTTAGGGATAGCAAAGATTGGAGGTAGGGGCTCATAGGAAGCAAAGGCAAGCTACTCTACATTCAAGAGCAAGTCTCAGAATCTCTTCTGACATCCATTTTTTTCTTTTCTTTCTTTTAAATGGTTTTTTGCTTTCTTCTTGTTTCATGTCCTGGATGTCATCCACAACTCATCTGGTCTTTGGTCATTAGTGTTGAATGCTTCAAATCTATTCTTGAGATGGTTTCAGGTGGGATACACTTGGTTCTTGTGGACTTGTTTAGATTTTCTTCAGTTTTGACTTGTACTTGCATACAAGCACTGATGATCTGGTCCATAGTCAGTTCCTGGCCTTGTTCTGACTGATGATATTGAGTTTCTCCATCATCTATTTCCACCAATGAAGTCTATTAGGTTCCTATGTATTCCATCTGGTGAGGTCGATGTATATAGTTGCTGTTTGTGTTGTTGAAAAAAGCATTTGCAATAAAAATGTCATTGTTCTTGCAAAATTCTATCATGCATCACTGGTGTTATTTCTATTCCCAAGGTCAATCCTTCCAACTATCAATCCTTCTTCATTTCTAACTTTCACATTCTAATCACCAGTAATTATCAATGCATCTTAATTGCATGTTTGATGAATTTCGGACTGCAGAAGCTAGCAAAAGTCTTAAATTTCTTCATCTTTACCATTAGTAGTTGGTGAGAAAATTTGAATAATAGTCCTATTAACTGGTCTCCTTGTAGGTGTATAGGAGCTCTGGTAACGTAGTGCCTAAGGCATTTGACTGCTAACCAGAGGCTGGCGGTTCAAACCCATCAGCCACTCCTCAGAAGGAAGATTGGGCAATCTACTTCTGTAGTGACACTGCCTTTGAAACCCAAGGAGGGGTCACTATGAGTCGGATCCAACTTGATGGCAGTGAGTTTGGTATTTTTATTATCATGTCAGTGACAGCATTGTACTTCAGGATAGGTCTTGAAACATTCTTTTTGACAATGAATGCAATGCCATTCCTTTTCAATTTGTCATTCCCAGCATAGTAGACCACAGGATTGTCCAATTCAAAATCACCAATACCAGTCCATTTCAACTCACTAATGCCTACGATATTGATCTTCAAACATTCCATTTTGTTTTTGACAACTTTCAATTTTCCTAGATTCATACTTCACACATTTCACACTCCTATGTAAACATAGTGCCTAAGGCACTTGACTGCTAACCAGAAGGCTGGCGGTTCAAACCCACCAGCCACTCCTCGGAAGGAAGGTTGGGCAATCCTACTTCCGTAGTGATACTGCCTCGGAAACCCAAGGAGGGGTCGCTATGAGTCGGGTCTGACTTGACGGTACATAACAACAACAAGAACAATGTAAACATAGTAAACATTACTATGTTTACAGCTGTTTCTTTTCTTTTTGAGTTGTGTCATATCAGCAAATGAAGGTCCTGAAAGTTTTAGTCCATCCACATCATTAAGGTCAACTCTACTTTGAGGACGTGGCTCTTCCCTAGTAGTATTCTGTGTGCCTTCCAACCTGAGGGGCTCATCTCCCAGCACTGTATCAGATACTGTTCTGCTGCTATCCCTAAGGTTGTCACTTGCCAATTTTTTCAGAAGTGAATTACAAATGCCAAAAGACAGTTCTTTCTTCCCAGTCTGTCTTAGTCTGGAAGTTCTGCTGAAATCTGAACAGATTGCAAAGAGCAGCTCGAGAAGACAAAGTAAAGAATTATAATAAAACGTGCAAAGATCTGGAGCTCAAAAAGCCAAAAAGGAAGAACATATTCACCATTTCTTAAACTGAAATAACTGAAGAAAAAAATTCAAGCTTTGAGTTGCAATATTGAAAGATTCTGTGGGCAAAAAATTGAATGACACAGGAAGCATCCAAAGAAGATGAAAGGAATACACATAGTCACTGTACCAAAAATAATTGGTCAACATTCAACCATTGCAGGAAGTAGCATACATATGATCAAGAACCAATGATATTGAAGGAAGAAGTCTGAGCTGCACTGGAGGAACTGGCAAAAAACAAGGCTCTGGGAATTGACAGAATACCAATTGAGATGCTTTTGAAAAACGGATTCAATACTGAAATTGCTCACTCATCTATGCCAAGAAATTTGGAAGACAGCTATCTGATCAACCAATTGGAAGAAATCTATATTCCTGACTATCCCCCCAAAAAGGTGATCTAATGGAATGTGGAAATTATTGAACAATATCATTAATATCACACAAAAGTAAAATTTTGCTGAAGATAATTTAAAAATGTTTGTAGCAGTACAACAGCAGAAGACTGCCAGAAATTGAAGCTGGATTCAGAAGAGCACTTGGAATGAGGGATGTCATTACTGATGTCAGCAACCTTGGCTCTTGGTTAAAAGCAGAGAATACCAGAAAGATACTTACCTGTGTTTGATTGACTATGCAAAGACATTCAACTATGTAGATCATTACAAATTATGGATAACATTGTGTGGAATGGGAATTCCAGAACACTTAATTGTGCTTATAAGGAAACTATACATAGACAAAGAGACAGTCATTTGAACAGAACAAGCAGATATTGATTGAATGGTTTAAAATCAGGAAAGGTGTGTATCAGGGTTGTTCACCATACTTATTCAATCTATATGCTGAGTAAATAACCCAAGAAGCCAGGCTATATGAAGAAGTATTCAGCATCAGGATTGGAGGAAGACTCATTAACAACCTTGTTCTGATTACCTAGTGCCACTCTGACATGAATATGCGACAAATGGGATGGCTTGAACAAAAAGGAGTTTATTCTCTTACAGTTTGGAGGCTAGAAGTCCAAGTTCAAAGTGCCAGGCTCTAGGGACTGGGTGAAAGCCCCTCGATCTTGGCTTCAGCTCTGCCGCCTGCTCCTGGCCCATTGAAGCTGGAGGCTTTTCTTCACTCAGACAGCTTGACTGACAAACCCAAGGTCGACAAGTGAAAAGGCACAGTCCCAATGTTACCAAACAACATGGCAGGCCATTGATTCAAGTCCATTGAAAGTCCCACGGTTGGCAGAGCATGGCAGGCTGCTGAACAATGACACAGCTACGTGCAGGGTTCAAGTACACAATCAGCTAGAGACCATTCCCAAAGCTGCTTCTTATATAGGGGAAGCAGACCACATCCCTAAAGCAGCTACTCAGCTGCTTGTGGTAGATCCCACCATAGAGTTGATTGCCAGTCTTATCATGGGGAATAACTACATTCAGCTGCCCAGGCACTCAACCAGGCCAAGCCAAGTTGACACACAACCTTAATTACCACAAACCTGCTATATGCAGATGAAGTAGTGGCTAAGTGCCTAAGGCATTTGACTGCTAACCAGAAGGTTGGCAGTTCAAACCCACCAGCTGCTCTGCAGAAGGACGATAAGGCAATTTACTTCCATAAAAATTCATAACCTTACTGCCTTGGAAACCCAATGGGGGTCACTATGAATTGGAATCAACTCAATGGCAGTAGTTTTTTTTTTTTTTTTTTAAACTCAGATGATACAACCTTTCTTTCTGAAAGTGAAGATGACGTGATGTACTTACTGATGATCAAAGACTACAGCCTTCAGTATGGATTACAACTTAATAAAAAGAAATAAAAAATCCTAACAACTGGACCAATAAGCAAGATTATATAAATGGAGAAAATATTGAACTTGTCAAGGGTTTCATTTTACTTGGATCCACAATCAACTCCCATGGAAGCAGCTGTCAAGAAGTCAAATGAGGTATAGCATTGGGAAAATCTGCTGCAAAAGACCTCTTTAAAAGTGTTTAAGACCAAGTGGTGGGAGAGGAAGAGAGGGAACACTGCAAAAGTAAATGCATAAATAAATAAAGTGTTTAAGAGCAAAGATGTCACTTTGAACATACGCCTGACAAAAGCCATGGTATTTTCAATTACCTCATATGCATGTGAAAGCTGGACAATGAATAAGGAAGATCAAAGAATTGATGCCTCTGAATTATGATGTTGGCAAAGAATACTGAAAATACCATGGACAGCCAGAATAACAAACAAATCTCTTTTGGAAGAAGTACAGCCAAAGTGCTCCTTAAATGCAAGGAAGGCAAGACTTAATCTCATGTACTTTTGATATGTTATCAGGAGATAATGTTATCAGGAGAAGGCCATCATGCCTGGTAAAGTAGAGGGTCACCAAAAAAAGAGGAAGACCCTCAACAAGATGGATTGACATAGTGGCTGCAACAATGGATTCAGTGTTTCGTTCAGTTGTGTATAGAGTCACTATGAGTTGGTACTGACTAGATGGGTTGGAACTGACTGGATGGCACCTAACAACAGGAAGCAGAGGACCATTTTGGTTTAGGGACAGGGATCTGGAAGGCTCCCTGGAGGAGGATCTGGGGCCTTGTTGGAATGCTACAAGCTTGATTATAAGAGCATAGCTGGGGCAAAGCACAGCCTGGGCAGAGGCAGGGGCTTGATGGGGCAGAGTGTAGGAGGATGGTGGGTCAGTTGGCAGTGTGTGCTGATGCCCCATAGCCTCTCACTCCCCCTAGAGCACCTGGGGTGGAGGCTGCTGGCTATACAGTCAGGCTCTGCTTGTCCAACTGGCCCAATCACTTCTCCCCAGGCACTTCCCACTGCCAAGAGTAGTTGGCAAACTGTGAGTGAAGTCTGGGTCAATAGCCTATTCCATTCCTATCCCCCCTTCCAGTCTCAGAGCAAAAAAAATTAAGGATCTCCTGAGTCCCAAGCTGCTCTGCTCAGTTTCCAAAGGCCTTATAGCTATCTCCTCCAGAAAGCCTGCCTTGATTGCATCTTTCCAACAGAACAATTTCTAAGATGCAGAATAGAATGGAGGATAGGTGTGCCTGATCATCGTGTGCTTGCGTGTGCATACATGTGTGCGTGTGTGTGTGCGTATATGTGTGTTAGAGAGAGAGGGAGAGAGAAAGAGATTAATTACGGGTGTGATTATGGGAGATTTCTACTTCTTCTGTAAACTTGCTTTATTTCCTTATTTGCTTTAATAGAACTGAAAATAGAACTGAAAAATCACTTTTTCATCAGAACAGCCACATCCTATCTCCTATCCATGCCCCTATGTCTTCGAGGTCTTTTCAGAGGCTCTCAGATGTGGGGCAAACTGCCAGATCTTGAATGATCCTTGCATCAGTTGCCCCATCCATGAAATGGGTGTGCTCAGGTTCCCTCACTTTCTAGACCAAGTCAGTGGCAGGGGAAGCCACTGCCTGGTGCCTGGGCCAAGGTGGTGGCACTCCTCTTACCACCAGGTGGCTGCCCGACTCAGGAATAGAGCTGGGTCTTTTATAGCCAGGCCTGTGTCAGGCGTCAAGGGTCAGGCAGCTGGGCGGGTGCCTCTGGCACCTAGTCTTGGAAAGGCTTCCCTGAGGTGGGACTGGCCTCGGGGAATTGCCTGAGGAGAGGACTAGGGAGGGTGGGGCAACAGGGCCTGTCTGTACCGGTGAGCATGAGTCGTGCCTGTGGGGGCGTTTGTGTGGTGGCCAGGGGAGAGAGTGTGTCTTTCCAGGTGGGAATTGCAGTGTGTGTGTGTGTGTGTGTGTGTGTGTGTGGTGGACTTTGGTGTTCCTACGGTCTTACCCACACCCTCTTCACCTTGGGGGCCACCCTCCAGCTCAAGCACTCCCACACACACCTCAGCTTCCTATGGGCCAAGCTGGGCTCATAGACCCATCCCTCTGCAGAGGAGATTAAGGCACGAGCAGATGAGAGGGCGGATGAGGCCTGAGATCTGTGGTAAATGAACCCTCCAGACACTCCAGGTGTCAGCGCCTAGTACAAGAGGTCAGAGCAGGGTGGGTGCTGAGTAGAGGGAGGGCTGGAAGAGAATAGGGGGATGGGAGTAGGAGAAAGCTGGGAGCCCCTGAAGACTGTGCCTAAAGGATAGCTGTCTCTCCTGACTGCCCCAAACACTAAGACCCACCCTTCTCTCTTCCCTTTATGATGGGCAGGTGGGCAAAAGTACCAGGAGGGGGTCTTGGGAGGCATGGGCTGTGCTGTGGCCAGTGTAGAGCTGGGACTGTAGGGGGCTGTGCTTCCCTGTGAGAACCTTAGGAAAGCCCTATGCCTTGTACTTGGAGAAAGCACCTTCCCCTTGTCTAACCAGGTATTTCTCAGGTTTCACACAAACATAAGCTGATTGAGGAAGGAACTCGGAGACCCTTAGCCCACTCTCAAGTCTTTAACAATAAAGTGGATGATTGAGTTTTGCAACTAGTGCCTTGATCTCTTCAATCTTCTCAATAGCCCCATAAAGCCAGTGTTACTATAATTTCCATTACACAGATGAGGAACTGGAGGCACAGTTAAGTCAGGTCCAGGGCAGAGCCAGGAGGTGAATCTAGGCCCTCCAGCCCCCTGACCTGGCACTTACTTGCCATGTGACATGTCTCTAAGGTCACTGCTTTTCCCACCTGCCCTTGTCCTTCTCCCACCCTGTGCCCCAGGCAGAAACCCCCTGTTGGCAGCCCAAGAGGTTGACCACAGGTTGGACCGTGCCCAATGTGCCCTCCTCACCCTTATTATTCCCAGTCACACCCTTCCAGGCTGTGATATCCCCAGCAGTTGCCCAGTGCACTATCCCAGCTAGCCTGGGCCTCCTGCTCCAAGAAAACATGAACCTATTCTCCCTTGGCCAGGCCAGTGCTCTAGGTATGATGAAAATGCCACTGGCATCCAAAGCTTCAGGGAGGGGATAGGGACACACAGACACAGTGAGCGAGAGGCAGAGAGGAATCCAATGAAGAAGAGGCCAGGACAAAGACCAACTCCTGGCAGGAGTGGGGGACCCATCCTGCTCACAGCTGTGTGGACCCCAGGGACAGAAGGAAGTCCAGGCCTTTTTTTCTAGGTTGCTTGGCTAAATCCTGGACTTTCTGAGGAGAAGCCTGGGGCACCCAGGGTTCACGCCTCTGAGCCAGACAGTAGCAGCAGTAGTCAGATTGACCCTTCTCTGGACAGTCCAGGCCAGCACTGGGGGTGGGAATCTGGACTTTGCCCAACATAACTCCTGATGCACCCATTTCCTTGGCAGGAAACCTGGACAAGAAGGAATGGAAAGTATCACTTCTGGGAGCCTGTTCAGGGCCCAGCCTTGCTCAAGGATTTACATTTATATTTGCTCAAGGCTATTGAAAGCTTTTCTGAAGCTGGTAGCCTATAACTTGGCACAATGACCATGCCCAGGAATTCTGGCCAATGTGGAAAAAGCCCCCACTGCATGCCCACTCTGGCTGAAGCTCTGTACACATTATCTCAATCTTTATTCAGCCCCTGAGATAGATCTGTCATCAGCTTCCTTTAACAGGTGAGGACTCTGAGGCTTAGAGAAGTTTAGTCATCTGCCCAGGGTCACATAGCTCATAAGTGGCATAGTCAAGACTTGCTCCTAGGCTTCAGTGGGCCCTTAGGTCGATGCCAGGCAGGTTACATGAGCATAAGCATCTGGATTGTCACCCCCTCCACTTCCATATCTTAGGTACTCAGGAAAAGCTCTAGCAAAGCTTGGCCCAAACTCCCTGAACCCCATGCAAGCCAGTTTCCCTTGGGTCCAGGGCCGTCTCTGGAGGGAAGTCTACTTGCATCCCTCCTCTGCCCTGTCACAGCCTCAGCCCCTCTGCCTTTGTCTGAGTGCATCACACTTCCCCATGGAGTCTCCAGAAGAAAATGTGGCTGAGGTGCCCATAGACCCTGAGCTTATGAATTTGAATAATTCTGAGGGCCAAGAAGGTGCTCTAAAATATGGGTCTCAACAAAGGGTGATTTTACCCCCCCCCCCGGGGACATTTGGAAGGAGCCCTGGTATGCAGTGGTTAAAGCACTTGGCTGCTAACTGAAAGGTTAGTGGTTCAAACCCACCAAGTGTGGGTTCTCCATGATAGAAAGATGTGGCAGGCTGCTTCTGTAAAACTTTACAACCTTGTAAAACCTACGAGGCAGTTCTACCCTGTCCTATAAGATTGGTATGAGTTGGAACTGACTAGTTGGCAGTGGCAGTGGTTTGGAGATGTTTTTGGTTGTGGCAACTTGGGAAATTGCTACTAGCATCTAGTGGGTGTGCTCCTAAATATTCTACAATGCACAATAATTATTTGTCCTGAAAGTCAGGAAAGCCAAGACTAAGACCTTCTAATGTAAAGGATGGGCTTTGGAGACAGGCAGACCTTGGTTTGAGTCCTGTTTATTTCATTGACTGGCTGTGCACCTTTAGGCAAGTGGCTTCACCTCTCTCTGAGCCTCAGTTTGCTTATCACTAAAGCTGGTTTTCAGTTGGCACAACAAAATACATAAAAGCGTTGCTCCACATCCTACATTGGTGAGTAGCAACTAGGGTCTTAAAAGCTTTCAAGCAGCCATTTAAGATGCAGCTAATGGTCTCCTAGCATCGAAAATGAAGAAATGCACACACAAAAACGGGGGGGGGGGCATTTAGGAGCAATCAACCCTAGGACACAATGGCCCTCAAGACCAGAAAAACTGGATGGTGCCTGGCTACCAATGCTAACCACTCAGAAAAGGATAAAATCTGGAGATCCTGGATAGAGTGGGAGGGAAAACGTGGAACAAAATCCAACAACTCAATAATGACCAGAATTACTGGTCAGATGAAATCTGGTGAAATTCCCAATACTATGGCTCTGAAATACATTCGGTGCCTGGAATAAAACTCACCCCCAGGGGTGGGCTCTCAGCCCAATAGTTAACAAGATATACACAGATCATTCAACCCAGGATGCCACGCCCACACAGTCAATGGTAATACATCCCTTAGAGCAATAGACCATGGGACACCAGAGGACCAACATTCAAACTGAGGAAATGCAGGACAAACAGAAGTGCATAATTATGAGGGGCACAGGGGGAGGGTTGCAGGGTAGGGAGGGGAGGAGACTGGGTTAGGGTTGGACATGGCAAATGGGGAATGAAATTAAATGTACGTGTGACGTTGAATGTAAAACAAGCTCTTAAAAAAAAAAAAAAAAAACTGGCTTTCACCTCACGAGGTCCTAAGGACTGATCAGAGTGCACATCCAGCATCCAGCTCATGGCCTGGCTCTTGGGAAGCTCCTGTCAGTGACAACCATCATTCCTCTTTTCCTTCTTTTTGATGTTCCGAGGTGAACAGTAGAGACCAAAGGTCTGGTGGCTGAATCTGGAACTTCTCAAGGGTCAGCCTCACCCCAATACATACACACACAGTGTTGTTGTTGTTATGTGCCGTGGAGTCACACCTGACTCATACAGACCCCTCCTTGGGTTTCCGAGGCAGTATCACCACGGAAGTAAATTGCCCCATCTTCCTTCCGAGGAGTGGCTGGTGGGTATTAACCTATTATTGTTGTTGAAGGAGAGCCCGAGTTGGCTGTTGTGGAGCTGGAGGGAGGAGCCAGAAAGGCAACCTGATCCCAGGTGGGCAAAGGTCACCAGACACTCACCTTGCTTGATCAAGCCTCCAGCCCAACCCAGGGAAGCCATGGGGTGGGTGTGGGGAGGAGGATGGGGGATGTGACACAACCATGACACAAAACACCCTAATATATGTAGTCCTTGAGCTCAGGGATAGGACATAGACTCAAAGAAGACATCAAGAAGGAATGGCATTTGAGTGGACATAACCAAAACAAGTACAGATATGAGGGGAGAGGATGAGAAATGGCATCCAGGGAACACAGCATGTGCAAAGGCCTGGTAATGAGAAGGAGCAAAGCTATTTCTCAAATAGCAGTCTAGTCTAGCCAGAGGTGTCCAACTTGGTAGAAAGAGCCCACCCTGATGGGATAAAGGACAGGTGTCAGGCCTGGGAGCCTGGACTTTATCGGTTTTTCAAACTGGGTCTTCCTCCTCTCGGGGTGTAGGGTACCAGCCCCTGCCCCCCCCAGTCACCCCAAGAGTTACTTTGTTTTTTTCTGTCTCCAGCCCAGACCTCCTCTTCTCCAGACTACCACCTCTTTCTCTCTTTTTTAAATTGTGATTTGGGTGAAAGTTTACAGAGCAAATTCATTTTCCATACAACAGTTCATACATATTTTGTTTCATGACATTGATTGCAATTCCCCACAATGTAACAGGTCTCTTCCCACTTCCTTCCTGTCATTACCTCTTCTCTGTGTCCTTCTTTCCTATGCATTCCTGTCCCCCGCCCCGACACACACACACACACACCACCCATCTCCCTGTGCAAATCCTGCCCTTCTATTCTCCCGCAATTGAGTTTGATCTATTGCTCTAAGGAGTATATCTAAACCAAAAAAAAAAAAAAAAAAACCCAAGCCTACTGCCATCCAGTTGATTCTGATTCATAGCAACCCCCATTGCGTTTCCGAGGCAGTAGATCTTTACAGAAAGTAGATTGCTTTCTCTTCCTTTCACAGAGTGGCTGGTAGGTTTGAACTGCTAGCTTGATTAGCAGTCAAATGCTTAGGCACTGTGCCACCAGAGCATCCAACTCATAGCAACCCTATAGGACAAGGAGTGTATCTACCTGGTGTAAATGTTCACTTGATACTCCTGTCTATTGTTTGGCTGGAAGCCACAGGAGTGAGTTCAGTTTCAGACCTGAAGGGTAACTAGGAGCCATAGTCTCAGGGGTCTCACCAGGCTCTATCAGACCAGCAAAACAAGTCTTTTTTTTTAAATTTTTTTTTTTTTTTTTAATGATTTTGAGTTTTGTTCCTCATTGCTCTCCCACTCTATCCATGATCTCCTGCACCGATTCCCCTATGAGTGGTTGCTGAGCACCATCTAGTTCTTCTGGTTTCATGGTCATATAGGCTAAGGATCACATGGTTGACTACTCCCTTGGACTAATTGTTTCCATGTGTCTTTGGTTTTCTTCATTCTTCTTTACTCTGGACAAGAAGAAACTCATTGTTGCATCTAGATGGCTGCTTGTAAGCTTTTAAGACCCCAGTCACTACTCACCAAAGTAGGATGTAGAGCAATGTTTTTGTGTAGTGTTATGCCAGTTGAGCTTGATGTCCTGTGACCATCCTCTCAAGCCCACAGGTCCAACTACTTGCTCCCTCAGGGAGGTTTCCTGTGGCCAAGAAATTATCATAATTTTGCCTCTTGTTAGCTCAATCATATATTGGGACATTCTTACAGAACATACAAATATCCAGACTACCATCTCTCTTGCAAACAGGATTTGGGACCTTCCCCTCTCCCAGGCTTTCCATCCCTAGGAGTTTCACTAGACTCCTCCCCCCACCCCATCCCACTATGCCCCTCATAGTCCTGGAGCTCGGCCCCTTTTCTCTATTAATCTGCCTAGATCCGATCCCAGGGTCCTCCCACCTGAGCAAGGGGCAGATACTTTGGCTCCACCCAATCAGTTCTCTTTCCTCCAGACCCTCTGCCTCATCCATCCCTCCACAAGTCCACTTGATCCTGTCATCCCCACCTCATGTAACAGCCTTTACCACCTTCTCACTTAACCTTCAGAAGACCAAAGTCCTGGCCATGAGCTCTCTCTGCCACAGGCCATTTGCTCAACTTGGGCCTCCTCAGGAATTGCTCCCCTTGCATCTTTTAGGTCTCAGTCGTGAAACGCTGCCCAGGCCTTCCCCATCCCCTATAGATGGTCCCCAAGAGGCCTGGGACTGAAAACCCTCTTCTTTGCCTTCTGGAAAGTGGTATTTCTTTGGATGAATATGAGGCTAACATCTTTGTAAGCTTTGCCAGCAAGGGCATGAACTTCATTGGACCCAGGGGACATTCAGTGAATGAATAAATGAGTGAATGAATGATTTATGGTTCCCTGTTTGGAGAGGAGCTCAGGTGGCATAGTGCCTAAAGCATTTGACTGTTAATCAGAAGGCGGGCAGTTCAAATCCACCAGCCACTCCTGGGAAGGAAGATTGGGAAATCTACTTCCTTAGTGATACCACCTCTGAAACCCAAGGAAGGGTCACTATGAGTCGGATCCGACTCCACTGCAGTGAGTTTTTTTGGTGGTTTAGAGAAAGCTCGGATACCTGCAGAGGTGACAGGGAGCTCCTAAATGTAAGGGCAGGACAGAGGTGGGCTAAGGGGTCGGTGGGGTAGGAGACGCTCCCAGAACCACTTGACCATCAAAAGAGACCGGGTAGAGCCTCCTTCCTGGAGTTTTCCTGGCTACATTTTTGTGTCAGGCCTGGCGGCAGGCCCTGAGCCCAGACGCATCCGCGCTCTAGCCAACAGGAAGAAAAAGATCGAGGTCTGGCAAGACCGGCCAGTGGCCGATGGGGAGTCCCAGGCGTGGGCGTGGGTGCGGACGCGGGAGCAAGAAGCCGGGGAACTCCCGCCGACGCTTCCCGGGCTCCAGTGTGCTGGGGTGAAAGGGCGCCCTTCTTGGGCCTCAGCGTCCTCCTAGGTAAAATGGGACCCCCTCTGAGGGCTTGTGCGCGCCGAAGACCGGAGGAGAGTGAAGTGTGACCGAAAGGGAAGAGGTGCCCCAAGACCGTGAAACCCGCAAGGAAAGAGGCGGAAGACACCCGGCGCGGCGCTTGGCTCTGGAGGGGGCGAGGCTTTCGAGAGGCGGGGTCTGTGGGGGGCAGGCCCCGACTGGGGGCGGGGTCGGCCGGCACCTGGGTGAGGTCGCGCCGCCCCGCCTCCTTGCACTTCCGTGTGCGGCGGCTCGGGAGTAGTAGGCGGCGGCTTTTGCCGGAGGCTCAGAGGGACCCTCGGTGTCCGCCCGCCGGGCTGAGACCCGAGTCGTATCTCATCGGCCACCCGGCTCGCCCAGCTCGGGGCCCACACCGACCTCCGACCCCCGCGCGCGCCCCGGAGCATCGCCGGGAGCCAGACCCCAGTCGCCGCGACCTCGGGTGCCTGGCCCGCGCTCGAAGGTGAGTGAGGGCTGGGCCCCTGCCCGGGATCCGGGCTACCCTGGGGGCGCGTTGTCTCTCCCTTCCCCACTCCCCGCCTCAGGTTCCCTTTTCTGAAACCTAGAAGCTGAGCCGTAGGCAGCGAAAGTTCCGCCGCACACCGTGATCCACCGGTACCTCAGTCCCCCGATCTGTCTGTTCGTCGTTCTGTACCACAGTGGGAGCCCAGGACCTCTAGTCCGTCCGCTCCCGGCTCCACTACCCGCCTGTTTGCTCCCAGCCCCTCTGAGTGTCCTCCTCCTCCTCCCACATCTCTCTGGGGCCCTCCGTCCGTCTGTCCCTACCTCCTCTGCGTCCTCCTGTCCGCCTCTCCCCGGTCCCTGTCTGTCCTTCGCCCACCGCGTGCCCCATTGCCCCCACACCCCCCACCCCGCTCCTTTGCTCCTGTCCCCGGGTAGCCGCGCCCCCAGCCCACGCCCGCCGCCCCCTCCGCGGCCCCTGCCTGTCGAGCCTCCTCTCGTTTTCTGCTGCCGGGCGGAACGAAGCCAGACCGCCCGCGGGGCCTCGCCTCCCGCTCCTGTGACCCTGCCCGGCCCGCGCGGCGCCTCCTCCTCCTTCTATCTCCTTTCAGTCTCAGTGTCTCTCTCCTTTCCGTCTTGGTGTCTCTCTGTCCACTCTTTCTGTCTGTCTGTCTCTGGGCTGGTCGTGGCTGTAACCTCCACCTCTCCTTTCCACCCTTCTCAACCCCTTTCCCTGGTGGCATTTGCCTGATCCATCTGTCCCCAGCCCCTCCCCCGCCCTGGCACCATCTATGGCAAGGACCTAACCAGGTGAGGGGAGGGGGCAGAGGGGAGTACCTTCCCAGTCCCAAAGTGAGTCTGGAGGTTTGCACGGTCAGAACTGCCCCACTTTCCCAACTCTCTCCCTCTTGGGGAAGGAGAGAGCCCCAATGAGTCCCCCACGTAAACCTGGGGATTTGGTGTGAGTGAATAGGGCTCTCTTCTCTGGCTCCCATCCTGTGTGCATGTATCTTGTCGCCTTTGCAGAGTTGCGTGTGTCTGGCGGTGTGGGTATGTTGTGTGTCTGGATCTCTTTTTGTGTTCTTTGTCACTTTTGGGGACTTGCCTGTGTTTGTGTGTGTGTCCTTTTTAACATATATGACTTGTCTGTGTGTATGTGTGTGTATGGTTTGTGTCCTGAGGCTCTGTAAGCCCTTTGCAACTGTGTGTGAAACATGTCTTAGTGTGTTCTTTGTTACTAGACTCCTATCTATGTATTGAAATATGCGTGTGTATGTGTCTTTATGTACTGTGTCTAGAAGGCCTGTGTTGCACACTGGGTGTATCATAGTGAGCCACCATCCATGCGTACATTTGAGCTGTTAATTGAGGAAGACCCTGATACTGGGGTGCTGGTCCACCAGGGTCATATGTGTGTATAAGTGTGTGGGCACTCACATGTAGTTCTATACCTCTGCCTCAGAGCCACTGTGACCAGGCAAACCTGGTCACTAAGGGAGGGGAATTGGTCCCTTGGGTTTCCTCCTTCTTTCTATGGACTGAATTGGGGTGTGGCAGACAGGCCGGCAGAGGGCAGTTGTATGGCCTGTATGTGATTGTGGTGGTGTTCGGTTAGCCACTACCTGGCTGTGGGATCCGGTGTGTGACAAAGCTGTGGCTGGGGGCGAGTCAGTGGCACTGTAGGGTTACGATGTGAGCACATGACTGGTGGGAGACTCACAGTCTGACTGTATGAAACTGCAAGTGTGCATACTTGGGGAGTGACCATGATTGTGGGGAACAGAGAGTGCCTGGGTGTGGTGTTGGTGGTGGGGGGGAGTGGTGCCTTTGCCCTGGGTGACAGTGCTTGGGGGAGAGGGTAAGAACCCTGGTATGAGCATGTAGACTGCAAGGGTGTGAGTGTGCATACAGTAGCCCTAAGTCCAGCTCTGGCTCTTGGGTAGTCTGGGAAGGCCTGGCCCCCATCCCTCACCTTCTTCTACTCCCCCAAGGTGACAAATTGAGGAGGGGAATCTTGGGGTTTATAGTGTTGTGACAAAGACCTCAGACTCTGGAACCAGAAAAGATTTGTCCTTCAATAGTCACTGGGCCTCTTAAGAGACTTGAGCTAGGCCTTTCTAAGGCTTGTTTCTTTACATACAGAACAGAAAAGGTTGTCCTGAGGAACAGAGGTCCCATGTCAAAGGTCCTTTATTACAGCCTTTGCCCTTAATGAACATTTGGCATCTATTAAGTCTTATTTGGTGACCACACTGCCCATGCCCACGCCCCCCACCCCGCCTGTATGATCCCCATTCTCCTGGGAGTGGGGCTAATGGAAGCCCAGAGAGCCAACCCAATTTTCTGCCTGGGATGCATCTATTGATGTTATCTCCCCACCTCCTTGACCCAGCTGCTTGTGGGAGGAAACAGGGGCTGACAGAACCCCTAGCATCCAGCCCTGTTCAGCCCCACCCTTAGCCTCAGCAGCAGTGATGAGGGAGAAGATGGTGGGGGGTGATTTGGAGCTATGACTGCAGGGCACTGACACCGTTTAGCTGGCACAGCTAATTGGAGTTTAAATTAAAATCAGAAATAATTTAAAGTACAGACAAAAAGATAAAGCCTGAGGATACATCAGCCCCCAGGGAGTGGTGATGGGAGTCTCCACCTGAGGGAGGGACTCATATCTGGGGAGGAGCATCTTTTGTAAGTGCCTGGACTGCAGAGAAAGTGCTCAGGCTTTGCAGCCAGGAGATCTAAGCCTCCTTGTTGGCTTTGCCATTTTTTCCTTTCAGGATCTCTCTGGGCCTTGGTTTTCTCAGCTGTATAATGTGTACATCGATAATTGAGAATCTCCTGAACTATAAGATACAAAATAAGGAGTAAAAAGGTAGTTTTATTCATTTGACCCTCCCAATATGAGTGTAGCACAGGACCAGGCACATTACATCATTGGAGCCTCGGAAGCACACAGAGAGGTGTGTACCAGTATTCTTGTCATTTGAAGATGAGAAAAATAGGCTCAAAGGAGTTGCCTGAGGCCCCAGAGCAAGGGTGCCCGATTGCACCCTAGGTCTCCCATGCCTGCATGGTAACCTCACCAGACAGGAGGGTTAGGAGCAGCTTTCTTGCATGTGTCTGTTGGCCTCCCCACCAGGCTGGAGGTGCTCTGAGGACAGGGATATAGCATTCTATCCCCTAGCATGGAATGAACACACAACCATTGCTCAGGAAAAGTTAGGCCCAACACTCCATTTCACAGAAGAGAAAGCTGAACCCAGAGAGGCCTGAGGTCTTAGAGCCAGGTGAGGGTGAGCTGGGCCTGTGTCAGCCAGGCTGGGGCTGACTGATGGGGAGAGCCTGTTTGGCTGCATCTCCTGGCTAAACTGTTTTCTCCTGTCCCTACAGGTCTGCTGGGAACTGGCCCCCAGGCAAGGACAGCAGGTCTGTTTCTCCTGGTGGTGGTTGTGTGGCAGCAGCAGCAGGAGTAAGGACTAGGGGCAAGCAGGAGCTGGGAGCCACAGGTAAGACTAGGTCCTTTCAGGCAGATGGAAAGTGTTCAGGGGCAGCCTTCCTCCTTGGGCTTCTCCCCTCCTACTACAGGATAGAAGTAATAGGGTGCTTACAGAGTCTTTGCTGTGGGTGGGGAAACAGGAGACCCAGAGAAGGTAGTGAGTGGCTAGCCCTTCCCACTGGAGACTCCCTGCCCAGACCCTGGCTTCTGGCATGGGGAAGGCTTTGGCCTTGGGCTTGGAGGCTTTGGACCTACCCGTGGTTTGGGGCAAGGAGCAGTGACACTTTGCTGGTTAATTAGAGAGAAAGGGGCGTGTGAGCCTAGGGTTAAGAGTGGGTATATGTGCTTTTCCATGGCCCCTTATATCTGCATCACACAAGGAAACTGAAATTCACCCTGGCTCCCCCAGTGGGTTGAAGGCTGAGCTGAGAATGGTACTCCATCTTCCAGCTCTTGTCACAGTTGAGCTCTATTCCATACCCCAGTCCCCTCTTCATCCCCTCAGCTTTTCTGGGGCCTGAAGAAGGATTCTTTATCACCCTCCTTACCCTCCACTTTCAGGGGTGAGCTGGGAAGAACCTCTAAGGAATGGTAGGGGAGGCTGCAGTTTTCCTGAGGCCCCTTGTGAAGTTTCCCCGTTTGGAAATAGCTACCTCCTTCAACCCCCATTGCAATGAAAATAGCCCTGGGAGTTACCTACTGAGTAACTGGAATCCCAGTGAGCAGGTTTCTGGGGGGTGGAGGGGTTGCTGAGGGTACTTGGAACCTGGGAAATGATAGTAAGAGAGGCAAAGGTAGTCTCAAGAATCCTCCCTGATTAACGCCTCCCACCCCTATTGGCTGTTAGGTACCTACAGGTCTGGAAGTAGACTGGTGGGATGTGGGGTCCCTGGGCTTAACTCTGGGGATGGGTGGGGAAGCAGGAGTTCAGGACCAGTTCCTCCTGGGGCAGGGGACAGAACAAAGGTATGACCTTCACTGGGTCTTCTGTTGATTTAACCTGCCCCAAACCTGGTGGGGAGAAAGCAATGTGTTTTTGGCTGGCAGAGGGCCCTCTGCTGCCTGAGGACAAGTAGCCTTTTCCAGCTCTGGGCCTCATTCCCTTAGAAGTCCAATTAATTAGTCTTGGAGCAAGCCCACTTTAAACTCCCAGATATTACCTACCTAGCCTGCATACACATAACGTGCACTTCCACAGGGGTATGGAAACCAAGGCTGCGCTCAGCGCATACACCTGTAGACACAGACCCTAGTGTGCCCTTGGTGGGGTGGTGGGGATGGGGTTACATACCTGCCTGCACACACATCACACATTTGTACACAGGTGTTCACATGCACAGGCATGCTCAGATGCACACAGATGCTCACTCAGTCTCTGTCATCATCTGTGCACTCACGTCTGCCCACACATACCACACTGCCTATTCTGGGGCCAGTAATG
Organism: Orycteropus afer afer; assembly: GCF_000298275.1. NCBI lineage: Eukaryota > Metazoa > Chordata > Mammalia > Tubulidentata > Orycteropodidae > Orycteropus > Orycteropus afer. Next base: position 401,348 of record NW_006922411.1, read on the forward strand.
GAGGGTCCCTGGTCAGGGTCACAGCCCAGCTAGGCCAGTCTGTTTCTGGCACTGAGGATGAGCTTCAACGCCCTTTAACCCTCATTGCAATGAAAATGGTGACTGCAGGGGTGTGAGGGGGCTGGGCCACCTTGGGCCTCCAGGCTGACCAGGGCTTAACATGGGGGTAGGGGGCATGGAGTGTCGGGGAGAGCCATGTCAGCTATGCAGGCACTGTTTGTGGCTGCTGCCACAGAGAAGGAAGTGGGCTGCCTGTGGTCATGGGGCCACAGTGCTCGGCAGGCGGGGTGTGTGTGTGTGTGTGTGTGTGTGTGTGTGTGTGTGTGTGTGTGTGTCCTGCTAGCCTCTCTGTCCTCTGCAGCGTCCATGCCTGATAGCAGTGGAGTTGCCAGACTCTGGGACTGGGAAGGAGGCAGGACACTCTTCTGAGAGAATCTGTCTACTCTCCAGGGTCTGGCCCAGGGGAGCAGCCCATGTGTCTAAAGCATTTCTAGAGGCTCACTTCCTCTGGGCTGCCCAGGAAGTGGTTTCAGAATGGAACTGACCAGCCCTCCATCTATGGCTTGCCCCACCCCTATCTTGCCTGCCGAGAGGAGCTGTGTCTGGCCAACCAATTATGCTGACTTACCAGCCTTTCCACTGCCAGGGCTGGCAGAACTGGGGCGGGGGCCAGGCAGGTGCAGCCTTGTTGGGGGCACAAGGAGAGGGGTGGAGGGCTGAGGCTGTGAGGTTCCCTGCAGCCCCCATGCTCCGGCCCCTCCCTTGTTCTGAGCCTGTCAGCCAGGTTTGGAGCAGTAGCTCTGGCCAGCTTGGACTCCCTATGAGTGGCAACAGCCACTGCATCTCTGAAATTGGGCAGCTCCAAGCAGCTATGATAGGAGTACTGGCGGTGTAATGGTTAAAGCATTCAGCTGGTAACAGAAAGTTCAGTTCGAACCCACCAGACACTCTATGGGAGAAAGATGTGGCAATCTGATTCCGTAAAGATCACAGTTCTACCTTGTCCTATAGGGTCGCTATGAGTTGGAATTGACTTGATGGCAGTGGGTTTGGTTTGGTGGGTTTTAGGCAGCTGTGAAGTTGGGCACTGGCTTTGTTGCTTAACTCCTCAGTTTCGCCATCTGACAAGTGGGATGTGGTGGTGGTACAGGAAATAAGAGATGAAATAATTATGTTAATTAGCTAGTACCATACCTAGCATATTTTGAGCATTTAATGGTAGAAACTGTAGTTATGTAAAGCATTTACCAGCCAGTTGATGGTAACTGTTTTAAAAAAAATGGCAAGTGGTACTGAAGACAGGTTATTATTTTTTGATGGGTTAGGAGCTGGCCCAGTGTCAAAGGGCCAGGTGGCAGCAGAGCTGGCTGGGAAACCAGGTCTCTGCCTCCCTTATCCCCTCTCGATTCTGTCTCCAGTGGCAGTGCCAGGGAGATGGGGAGGGGTTTTATCAGTTCAATAGGTTCCATGTCCTCTGAGGACGGGAGCCCCAGGATGGTGCAGCTGTGCATGCCCACTCAGCAGCCCAGTCCCCTCCTGCTCCTCTCCCCCTCACTCCCTTTCAAAGGGAGAAAAATAGATCTCATGACAAATGGATGCAGGGAAAGAAATGGCAGCCCGCAGCTGCCTGCTGCCCCCTCAGGCTTCCCCTTGGATCCCTCCCTCCCTCCCTCCTTGTTGTGGGCGCCCTGCAGTCCATTGGACTTGGAGCAGCCAAGACTGGGGATATGGAGGTGGGTAGTGAGCCCTCCTTCCAACCTGCTTAGCCTTTGGAACCCAAGAGTTAGTCTTTGGGTTGGGGAAAGGTGGTGAGCACCTGGGGTTTGGTGGAGGGTGGAGAAGTGGTGGAGGTACATATACACATCCTTGGCAGATAGCAGCTGGTTGCAGGGCCCTGCCTGCCCCAGGGACACACAGAAGGTCAGCCTGGTGAGCATTGAGCTACGCTTCAGCCTTTGCTGTCCGGGGCCAAGAGGTTCTGGGTCTTGGGCGTTAAAGAGTGGTAATGATGGTGGTATAGTAGGCAGGGACTAGAAGGCTGGAGGGCTGTGAATGTGAGTGAGGGCATCCTGAAGGTTTAGGAGCAGAACCCCTGCAGTTGTCAGACAGACTGGGACTGAATCCTTACTTGACATTTACAAGCTGTATCCTCTTGAGGCAGAGGCTGGACTGCTTTGAGCCTCAATTGCCTTGTCTGTGAAATGGGCAGGTCAGGGAGTGTCTATCTGAGACCTGAATGATGAGAAAGAGCTGATGTGTGTGGGGAGGCCCAGAAAGACAGGACAGAGCCTCCTAAGTAGAAAGGAACTTGGCTCAGGGAACTGAAAAGGGTCATCGTGGCTGGGGCATACCGAGGGGAATGCAGCAGCGGAGGAGGTCAGAGAGGTTAAGTGGGCAGACTGGGTGGAACTTGCAGGCCAGGGAGAGCTGATCAGAGGGACAATGGGAAATATTGGGTGGTTCAGCAGGGAGCGATGAGGTTTGCTTTACTGTCTTAAAAGAATCCTCTGGTTGTTGTGGCAGAGGGACTGTGGAGCCAGAGAACGGGATGGGAGCAGGGAGCAGACTGGTACAGAGCTCTAGGGATAGTGATGGTAGCGAGGACGGGGCAGGGAATGGAGAGAAGAGACAGTTTCAGGGTAGACACAGAGGCAGAAATCATAGTGGTATTGTATGGGGATATGCTGTATGGGGATATTGCTTGGGGGGGGAGGATGAAAAGCTACCCTCAGGTATCTGGCCTGAGGAACTAGATAGGCATTGGGGGTGCTACATGATGAGGACCACTTTGGAGGGAGAACATAAAGTTTGAATGCCTCAAGAGACATCCAGGGAGCTCTGGTGGCATAGTGACTAAGGCATTTGACTGCTAACCAGAAGGCTGGTGATTGAAACCCACCAGCCACTCCTCAAAAGGAAGGTTGGGCAATCTACTTCCATAGTGATACCACCTTGGAAACCCAAGGAGGGGTCGCTATGAGTTGGATCCAACTCAGTGGCAGTAGGTTTGGTTTTTTGGTTTAGAGACATCTGCATGTTGAGGGCAGGCAGGTAGGTATACCCACCCATCAGTCTGGATCTCAGAAAGGTCTGGGCTGAGTGTAGACCTGGGATGGAAGGAGAGGGCTTAGCAGGATTTGGTAGGAAGTTTGAGAGGCCTTGGGTACAGTGCTAGGCTGGACTGTGCATTAAGAAGGGCACCAACCATCCCTCGAAGGCCGGGGGGCGGGGTATTGAGGGGGTGGGGGGTGGGGAGGCATGCTTGTGGTGACTGAGCTGCTGTTTTCACAACAGCCCCAGAAGCTTTGGATCATGTCTATGGCCCTGTTGGGTAAACAGGTGTAGTATGGTAGACAGCCACCAAGGCTGGATCAGGAATCTGCTTGGTGTGGGCTGTGGGTACTGGGGGCCAGCGGGAGAAAGCATGGAGGTTTCCAGCAGTCAAGGCAGGGAGACTAAGGCCCTGAAGAGGGTAGTGGTCTGCCTGGAGTCTGCCAGTTGGTCAGGTTGTCTTCATCTGCCTGGATCTCTTCCCAGAGCTGCAGACCAGAGCAGGGTGGCATAAAAGAGCCCCTTTCCCACTGATAGAAGGATGTTTAGAGGCATCTGTGGTTGTCAAGGACAGCTGGAGATAAGCAGGTGGGAGAGTGCATGAGTGGAAATGTGAGTATGACAATGTGATGGCTTCTACGTGTTGTCACTGCCTCTGTGCACTTGGCACAACCTCACAGGCAGGGCAGGATCTTTCCTGTTTTACAGATGAGGACACCAGAGCAGCTTAGCCAAGCTCTCAGGGAACCCAGGTCAGATCAGATCAGAGCCTGTCCAACCTAGCCCAAGGCCTGAGTGAGCTCTCCAGACCCTCTTATTTGCTGCTGGCTGTGGAATGTCATGCCACATTCCTGCCTCTCTTGAGGCTTTCTCCCAATCCCTAAAGTGAAGACGCACCATCTGGGCCCTGCTCACTTCATGTGGATGGCGAAAGGGTTATGTGTCCATCTTAACTTCCTCCAAACACAAAGCTTATTCTCAACGATCAGGAAAATCATGCCAACTCCCTGTAGGAGAAGGCCTCTATAGGTACACAGAGAAAAGGGAGGTCTTGGAGCTCATCTAAATGAGAGGTGATAGAGGAGCTATTCCCATGCTAATCACATAATTTTGCTCTGCTAGAGGCCAGATTGGCAGTTCTAGGGCTAGGAAGAGGACCCCCTCTCTACCCCACAGGCGTCCCCATTGGCTTTGTGGCTTCCGGTGAGCTACTCCACCTCTGCTCTACAATTTCTGTCCAGAGAATCCAGAGGCTGAATGGGAGTCATGTGTGGGGCGCCTGACATGGCCACCTTCACTTGCACAGGTGTAAGCCTGCCCCTCCTCATGTGCACTGGGCCTGTGACTGCCTCCTGTAACCCTGGGCCTCCACTTCCACCTCCATTGACTTCTCAGAGGCTCTCAGTGGGTGATTGGGTAGATGCCTGCCCAGTGTATCTGGCTGACCCCTACCCACTCCTTCTATTACACACTTTGGACTTTGCTCTGGGTTTTTCTCTGCCTCCCTCAGCAGGGAGATCCAGCCCTGCCTGACACCCAGCTGCTCTTCCCACCCCCTTTTCCTCTTCCCACCCATTGTGGCCCAGGGACTATGGTAAAAAAAAGCTGCATTTGGACTTTGTTGGTACCAGACCCTTGTCAGGCATTTGTGGCTCTTTTGTACATTTGTCTCTGTCCCTTTGTGTTCGGTATGTGCTCATGGCACCCTCTGTGTGTGTGGGCTTGTGCACATGGATCTCACTGTACTGGTGAGTGTATGTGGGGGTGTCGATGTCCTGTGTGGCCTATGTGGGCTAGATGTCTGTCAACATGTGAGAGCTGGTGACTGGGGTGTATTTCTCTGTGTATGTCACTGAGTCACCATAGGAGTGTGTTTGTGCCTGTGGCCATACTGTATGTTTGGTGTGACTGACTGATTGTGTGATTTGCCCCACATCAGTTCCATATTAGTATGTATGTGTGTGTATGTGTGTGTATGTGTATGTATGTCCAACTTGGAGTGGGGCTCCTCATGTGTGACGTGTGTGTTTGTGCTGGTGGGTGTGCCTGTATATGCACACGTGTGTGGTTATCCTGGGAGAGGCCCTGACATGCCCCCATCCAGGCTGCTCACAGAGGCCCCTTGTCCTTGTATGAGCCAGCTCTCTGGCTCCTCCATGAAGGGGCCTTTGTTCCCAGCTCAGGGGGTGCCGGAGCCCTCCCTGGGGCTGAGCCCAGTGCTTCCCCAATCCTAAGCTAACTGGGTGACTAAAGGACTGTGCCTGGTGTGAGCTGTGCCACGAGGGAGCTCTATTCCCCTGTCCTCTATGCATGCTGACAGAGGTGGGTGTGATCTGGTGACAGCCAAGGTCTCAAGTGCTGGTCCTCATACCTCTCCTTAAGGCAGGATGGACTCGTGGTGCCTCTACCTATCCCTCAGGCCACCCCACCCAACAGCCTCCCAGCCCCTCTTCTACCCCATTCACCCCTGCTTGCTGCCTAAGTGACTTGTGGTCTTATATATTTATGTGACTCTCCTCCCACCAGCCTGTGGACTCCCTGAGGGCAGGGCCTGATGTGTCTCTCTTACCCTCTTGGCACCCACAGGCTAGGCTTGAGGAGGGCTGGGGTGACCTGGGGCTGGGCTGGGCCTTGGGCATACAGCCTACATGCCATTGAGTGCAGAATCATGTTGCCACATGTATGCATTTTCCTGGGAAGGGAGCCCGTGTCTTCCATTGGATTTTTAGGGTATTGTAACCCCCAAAGGGTAAATTCATGCTAGCCCACCTCTGATTCCTTTCTCTGCTTCTAGTGATCTAGGCTGGACCTGGCAGTGGGATTTTTTAAATGACCCCAGAAGAGTCTGATGTGTAGTCGGGACTGAGGAGGCTGAGCTCGAGCAGACCCCACTCAGACCACAAACCCAGGTCCTTGGCATAAGAGTGACCCCATACCTGCACAGAGTAGTTGGCTTCCAGGGGAGAGGGGAGGATCCCCCAGGTTCAGCCTTTTGAACTCTGTGGAAAAATACATGGGAGTTCAGGAGAAAGACATTCTAGCCAAGGGAATAGCATGTGCAAAAACATAGGTCTTGAAAGTTAGGCACGTTTATGAAAAAGCCAAAGGTGATATTCCACGTGGACAGAAGGACGGGGCCAGGGTGTGGGTCTGTCATGCCAGGCTGAGATACGAGCTTTCTTCAAGCAGTGGGAGCATGGGAGCTTCTAAACTGTAGGGAGGATGGATGAAGGAGGGACCAGGAGTGGTGATAGTGGCCTTGACTGGGAGGGATTGTTGGGGAACAGGAGGAATGAGGAATACCAGGCCTCGGGGAAATGGGGCAGGAGTCCCTGTTCGGGGCTGAGGTGCTGGTCCTGGGGAAGAACAGGAGCATCCCCTGGGACTTGGCCATGGACTGAGCTAGTCACATAGGGGCTGGGGCACAGGCCCTGGTGGAGGGGCCTTAGGAGGATCTTCCTGGCCTCCTGCCTCCTTCTTCTCTTGCTCAGCCCATTTCCTGGGTTATGCAACCCTAGACTTGGTTCCATCTGGGAAGGCCAGCGAGGGCAGCCTCCCAGCCAAGCTTCTGCCCGCCTGCCTGCCCAGCCTGGCAGCTTTGGCCACACCCGGCCCCCATGCCCTGTTGAAACTGCCAGGCTGGCCCTGCTCCCTCCTGCTGTTCACACTGCCTTTCACTGTCCTTCCCTCCTTTTCACTGCCCTGGCCTCATTTCTCCCTCTCCCTCCTTCGTTCATCTCTCAAGGCCAATGTGGACTCCCCTAAGGTAGGATCTATATCCCTAGGAGAGCCTAAGATGACACTGTCCCCTCTTTGCTGCTACTCACCACCCAGTTTTGATTGGCAGCAGATGGTGCCTTCCACGGGAGGTGGGATGAGCTGGCCCCAAGGTCTGCAAAGTGTATGTGGAAGGGGACTGCATGAGGTGGCAGTCTGGGACCCTATGTTCCCTGATGATCTATTCAAAGGAGCCAGACCCACAGGGGCCATAGCTTATCTCCACTTGTCCTTACTCCGGCTGTCCTCAGCTCGCCATCTCTTGTTCCTTTGGCAGGTGTTTTCTGAGGAAGCCTCCCTCCATGCTCACACACCTTTCCTCGCTTCTGGCCTCAGTTTACTGTTCTATCCAGTGAATATCAGCCTGTGGCCTGTAAGGCAGCTTCAAACACTAGGGAAGAGCTAGGGTAGAGGGGACCAGGCCAGGTCTGGGGGCCACAGGTCCCTCACTGAAGGACTATGACCTTGGTTTCCCCCTCTGTACAATGAAGATATAGGTATGCCAGACTCTGTGGGCCCATCTCTTGGAGACATTTTGGCCTGTTGGGTTTTATTTTTCACCTTTAACAAAATAGTTATCAAACAAGTTACATATGATTATTGTAGAAAAATCAGAAAATGTATTCATTTCCCAGTGTTGCCCCTCAGTCATGTCCCCTGCTTCACTTCCCTCTGCTGGTACACACTCATGAGCACACACATGGATATATAATGTGTATACTCATCTCCTGGGGTCTATCCTCTGTTCCTGGGGAGCTTGATCATCAGAGTCACTGCTCACTTTGAGACTGGCCTCACCCACTGCCCTGGACTGGTTGAGAACAGGTTTCCATTTGCCCTGGAGGAGGTGACCCACCTGCTCTGGCCTGGTCCTGCCTCTCCTTGCCTTGGGGCTATTGGTCTAGGGCAGAGTAAGAAGTAGGGTCCTTGGACCCTCACCCCCTAGGGCTGGGATCTAGGGTGGCCAAGTCTTCCTGTGGCCTCATATCTCTGGACTGGCTCAGATCTGTGCTCACCCTGCCCTCCCACTCCCACCAGGGGGCCTTTTGTTCCCAGGTTTGGGGAACCAGAGGCTGGTGGGTCCAGGTGGCTTGGACGGGAACGGAGACAGAAGTTTAGGGGTCTATAACCCCATCATCATGCAGAAAGGGGAGGGGGCTTCTCAAGGTCAGGCCTGGAACCAGCCAGCAGAGGAGTAGGTAGTCTGTCAAGCTCAGGGTTCCTGTCTCATGATCTCACCTCCCTGTTTCATCTGGTTTCAGAGGTATATGTGTTTGTGTGTGCTATTCCTGGCACATCTATCTGTCTTCATCTCTGCCCCACATCTCTCCCTCCCAACAGCATACTGGAAAGAACCTATACTGCAGCATCAAATCTTTCTTCCATACTTTCTTCACTGTGTGACTTTGGGCAAGTCACTTAACCTCCCTTCACTTTTGTCATCAGTGAAATATTCAGTTCCCAGGGCTCCGTAGGGATAACGTGGGCTTATGCAAGGGCATCTGGTAGATTGGCTGCCTCAGGGAAGGACAGTTCTTATTCGTGGGGAAGGTGAGATTCGTACCAGGCCTTTTGATCCAAGTCTGATGCTCTCTGCTTCAGAGGGCTGTCTCTGCTGTGGGCTTCAGAAGCAGAATGGAGGCTAGGCACCTACAGGCAGCCACCATGGGCTGACTGGTCTCAGCTGGCTTTAGGAGCTGGTTCCCGTGGAGTGTTGTGAGGTCTTCCAACCCCTGCTGCCCCCATAACCCTGCAGAGCGGCAGTGAGACTGAGGCTGAGCCAGTGGCCTTCCTTTGGGGCCCGTGGGCCTGGGCCTATTTGCATGGGGGCTATAAATAGTCAGCATACCTTGCTTTTGCACCGTTACTTCAGCCCTTGCCTTCCCACTACTGCTCAGCTACTCTGCGAGGTAGGTGAGCACACTCTGGCCCCATGGTGCCCAGGGGGACTTGGGGCTCAGAGAGGCTGAGCACTTCTCTTGAGGTCATGCAGCAGTGGGAGAGGGTGCCCGTTCGTGGTGCCCGTCTCCCTCCTTGGGTCTGGGTGGCACAATTTGGGGCAAGGAGGTAAGAGAAACTGGGGAGGCCTCATGCCCTAGTTTTAGTCCTAGGAAGTCATGGCTGATCTGACCCAGCTGGTACATTGTACTAGGGTTGCTGCTGGGTAGTTGGGGCCACCACACAGGCCACACATTCCACGCCGTCCCGCCCCCTGCCTGCCCCCTGCCATGGTGCTGTGGCCTGGCTGCGCAGGTTTGGGACTGGGGCTCCGGCCTCTTGTGGTTTTGGTTTTCTCTCCAATGGCTTCTAACTGTGAGTGGCAGCTGCTCCAAGTGTGCCCCTAGGGAACTGGAGGGCAGGCCTGATGGGTGGCCCGAGGCCTGAGTAGGGAGGTTAGGTGAGGCTCTACCTCACCCTCCCAGGTCTTCTCTGACCCCCTGGCCTCCTGCACGCAGCCCCCTTGTGTGACCCCACCTACTGGGCAGGCTGGGGACAGGGGAAGCCTTGGAGATTGCAGGCTACTGGGCCAGGCCCTAAGGGGTAGGGAGGGGGAGCTGGCCAGTGGGTGTTTGGAACTTCCAGGTGCCCCAGGACAAGTTGCTCTATGTTCCTGAAGACTTGATTTCCCTATCTGAGAAATGGGATCAGTCCCCTGGACTGTCTTCCAGGCTGTGGGGCTGGTGGAATGGATGCAATGTGAAGGGAGGTGCACAGGTGAAGGATGGGTACTCCCAAGTGAGAAGGGGTGATAGTGGTACAAGAACCCCTCCCCTAGGTCTGCTGGGTTGGTATTGGCCCTTGGGTTATATGAGTTCTTGTCCTTACGACAACCCTGAACAAACAATTCATTTTTTCTTTCTTTATCTGGAAGATAGGGGTAATTGACCTGCCCAGAGTCCCACAAGTAAGCAAGTGTTGGCACTGGGGTCTTGTGCCCAGTCAGCCTGATCATCGTTTTGCCACCTGAGGCTGCACTGACACCCATCTTCCCCCCTGACATCCCAGGAGCCCAGACCCCCTGTGGCATCCTCCTCTTTTGTCCCTGCCTGCCTGCCTGCCTGCCCATTCAACCCTCATCCTGAGGCACTCAGAAAGTTTATGACTGCCCTGCCTGGGTCTCATGGTTCCTATTAGGAAGCAAGTGCAAGGCTTAGCCATGTCTACTAGGATCTAGACATGTGGCAAGCATGTGCTGTACAGGAGGAGCCCAGTACTCTGGATTCCCCGGGAGCACTCATCTGGTTACTCTAGGCCTTAACTGTCCAGCCCGGCAGGGAGGCAGGAAGGGTAAGTTGTCCTTTTGCTTGGGGCTGTGGGCACACTCACCCAGACTCACACACACCCACAGCCAGGCTCACTCAGCCTTGTTTTTCACACCGACATTTACTGAGTGCCCACGCACTTCTATAGCTATGCACAGTCATGCTTATGCAGACCTGCTATATCCACATGCACCCTCACACACTCTAACATGCACACTCACGTGTCTCTAGCCCAAGGAGGAGCCAGCAGCAGCCTATAATGACTCTCCCTCCTTGTCTGCCAAGAGGTCATGGGCACTGGCTGGGCTCCTGAGCACTCATTGCCCACCTGGCTGGTCTCAGGCTGAAGGCTTTGGGGCATAGGCTCTGGCATGTGCACAGATACCCACTTTAATTCCCATAACTAGGAGCCAGGGCTGGGAGGGGGCATGGTGTGGGGTCTGCCCCACCTGGTCCCTCCCCTCTGCTCTGGCTGCTGCCTTCAGAATCCTGGTTGGACCCACTGGGCTGGGCTATGGGCTGAGGTCACTGTTTCCTGTGAGCTCATCTGGACTTGATTGATGGCCCTGGCCGCCTTGTGGAGCTGCAGGGAATGGTCCCTAGGTAGAGTGACTGTTATGTGTGCTAACTTATCTGTGTCTGCCCGTGTGTGCAGACTTGTGTTCAGGATCAAGTGAGTATGTATACATATGTGTAGACACAGTAAGCATTCATTCGACCATGGTTATGGTGCAGCCCACGTGTGGGGCATGGTCCAGGGGCCCAGGTCTGCAGGCACGTGAATGTGAGTCTCCTCCATGAACGGCAATCTGAGAGAACCCCCGGGGTCACCTCAGCTAGTGACCCGCAACTTGGGGAATGGTGAGGAATGGGGTGGGGAGGAGTATAGGGCTAGATATAACATGTGTCTTGGGTGCCACCTGAGGAGGGGTGCCAATGAGCAGTTTCTGTTTGCCATCAAAGTTTCCATCACCAGCTGTGAAAGATCATTCAGCAATCTAAACTAATTATCACAGGTGTTATTTTCCTCAGGTACTCTCTGCATGAGCGCCAGCCTGTGAGGTTTAAAATGTATAGGCAGTGTTACTTTCGGCATTAACATAGTTTTATATTTTGTGGAAAAATAGTTTGAAAGTGGTGGCATCCTTCCAGGCGAGGAAAGGCTTCTGACCCTGAGGGATCTGTGTTCAGAAGTGAAGCATACTGATGTGGGTGGGGCCTCTCTCTGCCCTGGCCCAGCATGCAGTGGGTTCTAAATTAGTGGAATCCTAGCCTTCTGTTCTGGCTCAGTTACAGGGTTTCTATTTCCCCATTGAAAAGTAGGAGTGGTGATCTTGACCCTACTTGTATGCCTGGGTGGTGGTGGTGGTGGTGGTGGTGTTATGTGCCATCAAGTTGAATCCGACTCATAGTGACCCCTCCTTGGGTTTCTGAGACAGTATGACTATAGAAGTAGATTGCCCCACCTTCCTTCTGAGGAGTGGCTGATGGGTTTGAACCATCAGCCTTCTGGTTAGCAGTCAAGTAAGTGCCTTAGACACTATGCTACCAGAGCTCCTATATGCCTGGGTAGTTAGGAGCAGTAAAATAAGTTTTGAAAACCAAGAGGAGCTGCATGGGGCTGGGTTGGGGGAGGAGAGGGTGCTGTCCTGCTCATCCTGACCAGCAGCGACTGGCACTGGGGTGCTGGAGCCCAGCACATAGTAGGTTTTGGCACATAGTAGGTGCCTAGCAGTCAGGTGCTGAGGGAGGCCTGAGTGATCCCAAATCAGTGACTCAGGAGTCACAAACTTAAATTCTTCTAGGACCCAGGCAGATTTTGGAGAGGAGTCAAGAGGGTTCCCCTGAGCTGAGGTAGACTGGTGGGGGTACCTAAAGAAGGGGGAACCGTTGCAGTGCCAGCCAGCCATTGCCCAGTGAGCCTCATGTCCTTACATCTTCCAGTTTTACCAGGGATGCCCATATCCAGATTTACATAACGTGTCTCAATTTTTAACATTAGCAACTAGGACTAGTGCATTTAAGTGCTATGTTTACCAAACTTAATGGTGTGAGAGCTTTGGGGTAGTGGGTACCTGCCTGCTTCCCATACCTGTCCCTGCTGGACCTGCTCTGGCTGCCTAGCCTTACCCCATTGTTTCCACAGCCCCGCCACAGACCCCACCATGGCACCATTCTTGCGCATAGCTTTCAACTCCTATGAGCTGGGCTCCCTACAGATTATGGACGAGACAAGCCAGCCCTTCTGTGCTGTGAAGATGAAGGAGGCACTCAGCACAGGTAGGCTGGAGTCTGGACCCTGGAGAGATGGGGGATGCCAGTGGGGCTAGGATCCGGAGGAAGCTTGCCTTGTTCCCCAGACCTCTGGGGGTTCCTTCTGCTCCTCCTCCTTGTCTTCTTGTCCAATTTGGCTGCGGATACAAAAGCAAAGACCACTACAGCCCTTTAAGGCCTCAAATACAGGTTAAATTTAGGCCTCTCTGGGGACTGGAGTGTCTTGTTCCTCTTCCATTGATTGTTTTACCCAACAATTTCTGCATTTCCATCTGTGGTGGGTGTGGAGGATGCTGCCATGCTCCAGGACTCACCTGGCCCTGCCCTCATGGGGCTCATACTCAGTTTGGAGAGGTGGATATGTCACCAGTCAGGGAGTCCTGTGATGGGGAAGTCCAAAGGAGGCACCTCTCTCTAGGCTGGGGTCAGTCAGGGGGTGCTTCCTGGAGGAGGCAAACATCTTATGTGTTCCCTCTTGCTTGTGCAAGAGTGAAACCATGCATGCCCCTCAGATCTCAGCTCAGTTGTCCTTTCCTCTGAGAATCCTTCCTTGAACCCCAGGCTGACTCAGGCTATCTGCCATGTCCCTTACTACATACCATGGCTGATATGTGGGAGCCTTCAGAATGTGTTCACTAAGTGACTGCAAAGGGAAGGTGACATCCAAGTGGTGCTGTAGGAAGTGGGTCACAGGAAGAGAGCATGCACAAGCGAAGGCCTGGAGGTGGGACCTGGCAAGGTGCCCTGGGGGAGCTGCAGGCAGCCCAGTGTATAGGGCGTGTTGTGGGCCAGGTGAAGCTGGTGAGGTCAACACAGTGGTCCCAAAGACACAGGGGCCCTCACGGCTGAAGGCTGTGGCAGGTTCGGGCAAGGACCAAGGGGCCCCCACCACGACTGTGCCTGATTGGCCCTGTTGCAGAGCGTGGGAAGACGCTGGTACAGAAGAAGCCGACCATGTATCCTGAGTGGAAGTCGACCTTTGATGCCCACATCTATGAGGGCCGTGTCATCCAGATTGTGCTGATGCGGGCAGCCGAAGACCCGGTATCTGAGGTGACCGTGGGTGTGTCAGTGCTGGCCGAGCGCTGCAAGAAGAACAACGGGAAGGCCGAGTTCTGGGTGAGGAGTGTGCATGCCACAGTCATGTGCATGTGTGTGCATAGTGTGTGCGCATGCATGTGTGCATGCATGTGTGTGTGCTGGTATGCTGAGTGAGCACAGCTGCAGAGTCAAATCCTGTGCTGGCCATGAGTGCAACTCTGCAGCAGACGGAGCCTGGGCTCAAATCATGGCTCTGTGGCTTACAAGATCCTTGGCCTCTCTGACCTTCTGTCTCTGCATCTGTAAAAAGGAGCTACTATAAGTCCCTACTTTGGGTCAGATGTTCAGATGAAGTGTTGACATGGCCATGTGTGGCATGTGTTCTGGGTAACTCCAGGATGCCGTTGCTTGCAGAGCATCCCTCCCCATTGGGTGACATGCAGACTCCTGTAATCATGATATCTCAATAGGCAAAGGCCCTATGACCATCAGTAGCTCTGGTCAGCCTCCAGTGAGGGGTGAAGGGGCCAGGGCAGGAGAGCTGAATGCAACATTCATTCTTGACCAGGCAGCCAGGGACACCTGGGGGCTCCCTGCTGTACTCTCTTTCTACTCTACCAAGGGAGAGTGTCAACCACCAGCCCAGACTCCTAGGGGAAGTGAGGGAATTGAGGTTTGGGTCCTGCCTTCAGAGGTATCCATTCTGTGTGAGGAGACTGGAAATGCAGAGCAGAGGGAGCCAGTCAAGGAGGGCTTCATGGAAAAGGCGAGCTTTGAAAAATAAAGCCTGAGACCCAGCATGGGATGTGTTAGTATGCTTGTGTGTCTGTGTCTCTCTCTGCATGTATACATGAGGGGACAGGGTGCCTACATTCCAAGGTCCTTGTTGAGGGGACAGCAGGGGCTGGGGGTGGGGAGTTTCCCTTCCTATTCTGTTCCTGAGGGCCATGTGGCTGGGCAGGGTGTGGGCTGGATCCTTTCACTTCTCTAAATGTAATAATACCTCTGGGTGAGGGGTTGGGGGTGGGGCTCAAGGGCGGGGCTCTGCCCACACTGGGCAGCCAGATGTCCGGCTAGGCTGCCAAGCCTGGCTTGGCCTCGAGGGACCAAGCATGGGGGCGAATTCTGAGTCTAGCCTGGCCCAGGCCTGCCCTCACTGACCTTCTTTCCCCTTCCTCCCCTCCCCTCTACAGCTAGACCTTCAGCCCCAGGCCAAGGTGTTGATGTCAGTGCAGTATTTCTTGGAAGACGTGGGTAAGAGCCTTCCCACCTGGGCTGGAGACTTAGGGTCTACCCTACCAAGTTCAGAGGCTAGAGCCAGGGCTGGCATTAGGAAAGCAGATCCCATAGCAGTCTGTCTAGGGCTACCCTGGGAGGACTGCAGGGATGGTGCCCTCCCAGGGCCTGGGGCTTACTTCACCACTCCATGGCCTCCAGATTGCAAACAGTCTATGCGGAGTGAAGACGAAGCCAAGTTTCCTACAATGAACCGCCGTGGAGCCATCAAACAGGCCAAGATCCACTACATCAAGAACCACGAATTCATTGCTACCTTCTTTGGGCAGCCCACCTTCTGTTCTGTGTGCAAGGAATTTGTCTGGTGAGGACTAGCTGTACCTGCTGCGGGGCAGTCCAGGGATAGGGAAGGCCCTGACACCTGGGGCTCACCCTCACTCTGACTTAGGGATTTGCCTTTCAGGGGTCTCAACAAGCAAGGCTACAAATGTAGGCGTAAGTGTCTCTGCAGCCCGGTTTGTATGCACACCTGTGTGGACACATGCCTGCCAGTGCCTGTGTATTCACAGGAATACCTGTGTTTGTCTTGGGACTATATGTCTGGACAGGGGACTCTTTGTACTTGAGCATGTGAATGTGAGATTTTCCATGGTTGTGTGTGTGTGTGTGTGTGTGTGTGTATGATAGCTACATTGAACAAAAGCTGGCTTGCTCCTCTTCACAAGAGCCAATTTTCTATATCTTCTCAACTCTGTTCAGTGATGTCACATTGGTTAGCCTGAAATCAGCCATGATGGGAGTGTTTACACCATGGAAATTGGCTGGTACTACAAATTAGGGCTCTTTTCCCCCAGAGAGCTGATTAGGCATTTACTAGCTCACAAATGGCTGCACATGTGTTCTCACTTGGATGTGTTTGTCTCTGGATACACACATGTGAGGACACCTTTCCTCATGATGATGCATAAACGACATAGTGTGGGGTACTGGTTGTGAGCTCAAACTCTGGAGCCAGGCTGCCAGGGTTTGAATCCCAGCTCTAGCACTTTCTAACTGTATGGCCTTACTCTGTGCCTCTGAGGGTTACGAGAGTTGTTGTGAAGATCAGATAAGATAAAATACATGCAGCCTGTATTTTTAGTGGCTGGCATGTGGTAAACATGCATTACAAGTAGGCTATTGTCGTTATTACACATACTGTGTATGTGCGTACAAGAGTCTCTGTTGGAGTGTGCCTATGTGTGCACACAGGGGAAGAGAGCACTTAGGAGCTATTTGCTGTCCTGGGTGTAGGGAAAGGCAGGATAGCTTTCCTGCCTCCAGCTCTCCTCACTGCAATGCCGTATGTCCCTCACTTTTGTCCATCTCCCCACCCATCAAGAGGCCTTGAGCCCTCCCTAGGCTTTGAGACCCTTCCAATCAGCACATCTTCTTAGCCCCATCCTCTTTAGGCCCCTCCTGCCTGGGCTGGCGGGAGACAAGAAACACTGCTCTGGCCCAAGGCCTTTGTGAGGGTGAGGGTGTGGGTGGTCAAGGAGAACGGTGGCTTTGTGTTACGGGCTGGACTGGGCCAGAAGGCACCAGCTCATAGACTTTGCCCCCGCCCTTGCCTTCCCAACCCCCTCCTGGCCTGCGCCTCCTCAAGAATGCAACGCTGCTATCCACAAGAAATGCATCGACAAGATCATCGGCCGGTGCACTGGCACCGCAGCCAACAGCCGGGACACCATGGTAAGGCTGAGTCCTGGGGATCTGGAGGGCTTGGCTAGGTGGGAGGGATTTCGCCTTTCCCCATCCCTTCCCTGCAGAGTCCTTCTTCTCTTCCCATTTTTCTTTGCCATTTCTTGCCTCCTGCCTTGGCTCTCGGGATTTCCAGTCCCCAATGGAGCCTTCTTGGGAATCCTACCATCCATGAGATGGGAGGAGAAAGGTAGGAGCTAAAGAAGGAGCTAGAGCTGGACTGTGACCCTGACCTGTGACATCCCCCTTCAGTTCCAGAAAGAACGCTTCAACATCGATATGCCACACCGGTTCAAAGTGTACAACTACATGAGCCCAACCTTCTGTGACCATTGTGGCAGCTTGCTTTGGGGGCTAGTGAAACAGGGATTAAAATGTGCAGGTATGTACTGCCTGGGGCTTGGCAGAAAGGGGTGCACCCAGCTAGGGCCTGCATACCTCAAACTCTTAAACTCCTAACAACTAACTAACTCTAACACTAAGCTAATTAATGCTGCCTTTACCCTATGGAATGCTGTTCACACCTCATTTGAGGATATCCCATGGGTGAGGCCTCTGTGGTCCTCCCTACTGGCCTATCTGGCTATGCCATTTACCTACAATGTGACCACTGGACAGGTGGCTTCGCCCCTCTGAACCTTAGTCTCCTCAAATGTAAAATATGGGTGTGAGTAGAACCCAGAGCATCCCTTTGAAGAGCAGGGAAGGGTATACAGAAAGTGCTTACCCACAGCCTGCCATACAGTAGCAAGTGCTCAGCAAATGTTATCACACCTGCCTCCCTGAGTCCCCATGCTTCACCTGGCTCCCATCTTATGGGAGACCCCTTGCGGAGAAATGACTCATCTGAATTGGCCCAGACATTCTTTGGAGGGTTTAGGATTAGAGTCCACATCTTCTGTTTTTTCTTTTTTAAATTAAGTAGTAAAGGTGCATGTGTGCATGTGATGGCTTCAGATATATTTTTTCCTAAAGACGGGAAACCCAGTAGACCCTACTGAAGTCCTCATTTTGTCTACCCCCTCCTCCGTCCCTCCCTGCCCTTGCCCAGTCCTTTTGGAGCCTGATTGTTGTTCTGATGGCCCTGCCTCTTCTTTACCCCAGACTGTGGCATGAATGTACACCATAAGTGCCAGAAGAAGGTGGCCAACCTCTGCGGTATCAACCAGAAGCTTTTGGCCGAGGCATTAAACCAAGTCAGCCAGGTAGGCAGGCTCTGTGGGGACCCTGGGCCCAGGGCAGTAGGGTGGGAGAGGGCAGCCTCTCTAGGTAAAACATGGACTTATACTAAGGACCCCACTGCTAGAAGATCCCAGTTTAAGAATTAGGCAACAGAGGGAGATGGGATTGTTCTCCTGAGGAGTTAATTCTCCAGTCATTTCTTTACTTGAGGTTGGACCTGGTGGAACCTCAGGGTTGGCTGCTGGAATACTTTGAATTACAGAACAGTATGTGTGTGTGTTTGGGTGTGAGTAGGGCTTGATGGATGCCACAAGTCAATTAGATGCCACTTAGAATTTTTAAGTACAATTCTAGAATTGATCAGAAATGAAAGTAACACAAAAATGAAAAATCTATCAAGGAAGTTGTTGGGAAGGTAGGATTCAATATACAAAACTTTGGTCTATAATCAGTGCCTTCCAGACCACTGAGGCATCCCTGTGCTGTTGGAAGTGTGTGTGTGTGTGTCTGTACTACCTAAGGGTCTAGACCCCAACTCTGCTGTCTCCCATCGGTATTGAGTGTGGAGTTAAGGTTGGGAGTCCTCCCTTTGGGCTGGGGGTTTGACGATGGTGTGACTGTCTGATCCCCCCAATCTCTTGCCCCTCCCCAGAGATCCTCCCGCAGGTCAGACTCGGGGTCTTCAGAGCATGTTGGAATCTACCAGAGTTTTGAGAAGAAGCCAGGAATCTCTGGGGATGATGCCCCAGGTGATGCCCCATTTCTTGCATCAAAGCCCTTGCTCCCTACCACAGCACAGGATGGGGCCCAGCCTCCTTCCTCCTGTCGACTGACCTGGGAGAAAGCAGCACTCCTGGAGAGGGAGGCCCCTTGCCCCAACCCTCTCCTGGACCCAATGGGAGGAGGGTTGTCCAGGCAAGGGCCTGAGTCTGAGCCACCATCTCTTGGGCAGACAACAATGGGACCTACGGAAAGATCTGGGAGGGCAGCACCAGGTGTACCATCGAGAACTTCACCTTCCACAAAGTCCTGGGAAAAGGCAG
Organism: Orycteropus afer afer; assembly: GCF_000298275.1. NCBI lineage: Eukaryota > Metazoa > Chordata > Mammalia > Tubulidentata > Orycteropodidae > Orycteropus > Orycteropus afer. Next base: position 419,955 of record NW_006922411.1, read on the forward strand.
CTTCGGGAAGGTGAGGAGCCCAGGAGCACCTGCTTCCAACCCCATCCTGGCTAAGTGGGCAGAGGCTGGACCATGACACCCTGGCCTTTGTGGTTCAGCCTTCACTTTGGCCTTCCCCTGTTTAGCATCCCTGCCCTCCCACCAGGTGCTGCTTGCAGAGCTGAAGGGCAAAGGGGAGTACTTCGCTATCAAGGCCCTCAAGAAGGACGTGGTTCTGATTGATGATGATGTGGAATGCACCATGGTGGAGAAGAGGGTGCTGGCACTTGCCTGGGAGAACCCTTTTCTCACCCACCTCTTCTGTACCTTTCAGACCAAGGTGCCTCTGCATTCAGTTGTCATTGCCCATGGAAACAGACCACCTTCAGACCCCTAGAGACAGGACCATGGCTCCCCTCAGTCTTGCCAAGGCAAGGCTGTGTTCCCTCTAGACTCCTTAGACTAGGGTCTTATCTTCCCTTTCAGGTTACTTAAGACAGGACTAAGTCTTCCCCCTCACACCCACCCCTAGGGCAGAGTTGTCCCCTTTGGCCCAGGGCCTGTCTCTCCCACTTCATGTCAGGGCCTGCCTCTAGTAGCTCTCATTGAGAGAACTTCCTGTCCATCCTCATTCTCACCATGCTCCCCAACTCCAGGACCACCTGTTTTTCGTGATGGAGTTCCTCAATGGAGGGGACTTGATGTACCACATCCAGGACAAAGGCCGCTTCGAACTTTACCGTGCCACGTACGTGAGGGCCCTGTGTGGGAAGGGACATCTGTCTCAGAGCCACTGCCAATCTGCCCTCTTCCTTCTTCCCTCCCCCTGGAGAAGCCAGCCTGAGCTAGAATTGGGGGTGGGATTTAGGAATACCTCAGGCCCACCATGCAGGAGGCACACTAGGTCCTGCCTCCTCCTTGGGCCATAGCCAGAGCAGACTTACAGACAGTGATTGGACTTGGACAGCACAGGACAAATTTGTGTGTGTGTGTGTGATCTGTATGAGTATATACACTCCTATGATAAAGGAGAGAATTATCTCTTAGGGAGTTTTTCCTTTATAATTTTGTTTTTTGCCTTGGCTTCCAGCCACCACTTGCCTGATACAAGATGTACCTGGTCAAGCCCAGGTTGTCTGTGGAGCTATTTGCAGCATTTCCTGCCTCTGGGGGTTGGGGGTGCGGGCACAGGCAGAAGGAGGGGTTGGCTGCAGAAATCCCAGAGCACTTTCTCTCTCTTGACCAGGTTTTATGCATCTGAGATTCTCTGTGGGCTGCAGTTTCTACACAGCAAAGGAATCATTTACAGGTGCGGAGTCAGGGAGGTGTTGGGAGGGGAGGGGGCTCCAATCCATCATATACTCTAAATGCTCTGAGCTGGGCCCCACCTCAGCTTGGAGTCAGTCTGTAGTTGGGTATTTACAAAAGCCTCCCAGGCCAGTGTTAGAATGCTTTGTGGCCCTTCCAGCTCCAGGGCCCAGGAACTCTGTGCCTGTACTCTGAAATGCACAGCTTTATCGATGAGGAAGCTGCACTAACTGCTACAGCATCTGCCCTCTGGACCAGGCAGTCTTTTTTTTTTCCCCCTTTAGTGTTTGTTTCTTTTCTTCTACATGTATCATTTAGTGATATTGATTACATTCTTCAAGTTGTGCAACCATTCTCACCCTCCTTTTCTGAGTAATTCCTTCCCCATTAACATAAATTCTCTGCCCCAAAGGTTTCTATCTAATCTTTGGAGTTGCTGTTATCAATTTGATCCCATAGAGATAGTTCTTAAAAGGCACAGTGCTCAAGGCAAACATTCTTTACTAGTTAAGCTAAACTGTTGTTTGGTTTTAAGAAGACTTCAGAGAATATTTTTGGTTTAAGGTTTAGATATTATCTCCGGGCAGTAGTATCAGTAGTTCACTCAACCTTCATGGCTCCTGGAAGTCTAGAGTCCATGAGAATTTGAAGTTCTGTTCTATATTTTCCCCCTTTTGATTAGGATTCTTCTATAGAATCTTTGATCAAAATGTTCAGTAAGGGTAGCGAGGCACCATCCATTTCTTCTTAGGCCAGGCAGTATTGCTCTCAGTCTCCATCTGAGCAATCTAAATATCCACCAATAGCAAATCATTCTGTAAATTATCGCCCTGTAGAGTAAAGTCCCATCCTGCTATGGAATACTGTGCACCCATCAAAAAGGCTGAGGCAGAGCTCTGTGTGCTGATGTGAGATGATGCCATGATGTGTTGTCAAGTGAAAAACCAATTGGTAGGACAGTGTGTGTTGAATCTTAGAGGTTTAAAAAAATGGGAGTGAGAAAAAAAAAAAAAATGGGAGTGAGATGCACACTGTGATACGCTTATATATGTATAGAATTATTCTGAGGAGGGCCTGGGTGGGTCAAGAGGAGGACAGAGGAGGAGGAACTTAGCAATCTGTGGCCTTTTCTAGTACTTAAACTTGTTATCATGAGTGTATGTTATCTACTCAAAGAGATAATTACCTAAAAATAGACAGTGTTGGGATGAGTGGGTATCTCATTGATCAAAAAGAACAGAACAACAAATGTTGGCAAGGCAAGGGGGGGAGGCTGGAACTCTGTTGGTTCTGCAACAGCAAAATGGTACATCCACTATGATGCTTCCTTAAAAAGCTAGAAATAGAACTATCATATGATCCAGCAATCCCACTCTTAGGTATACATCCTAGAGAAATAAGAACAATGACGCAAATAGATATATGCACACCTATGTTCATCACAGCATTAGTCACAATAGCAAAAAGATGGAAACAACGTAAGTGCCATCAATGGATGAATGGATAAATACACTGTGGTATGTACATACAAGGGAATACTACACAATAGAGAATAATGATGAGTCTGTGAAACATCTCACAGTGTGCATAAATCTGGAGGACACTATGCTGAGTGAAATAAGGCAAACACAAAAGGACAAATTTTGTATGGGACCAATATTATAAAAAGTCAAGAATAGTTTTACATATAGAAAGAAACATTCTTTGATGGTTACTAGGGAGGGGAGAGGAACGAGAAGCAGTAACTCGATGGGAGATAAGAGTTAATTCTTGTGAAGGGAAAGGCGATATATGATGGGGGGAAGTTAGCACAGTGTGACTGGTGCAGAGGAAGACACCGAGAGGTACACGGGGATAAAGAGCAATTATGATAAATGTGAGGATCCCTGGTGGTGCAGTGGTTAAGTGCCCAGCTGTTAACCAAAAGGTTGGTGATTCTGAACCCACCAACCACTCTGCAGGAGAAAGATGTGACAGTCTGCTTCTGTAGAGATTCCAGCCTTAGAAACTATGGGGCAGTTCTGCAACAGCAGTTATAGCTAACTATAATCTGTCGGTAGATACATAGGTAAATATGTATGCTAAATAGGTGAGGGAGGTCGTACAGGAGTATACCCGCATATGTATATAGATATGATGGTGGATATTTCTACATACATATTTGCAAATGCTGCAGGTATACTCATATATATAATAGAGCATATCAGGGTATGTTGTTGTTGTTATTATTTGCCGTTGAGTTGGACCCAACTAATAGCGACCCCTCCTTGGGTTTCTGAGGCAGCATCGCTATGGAAGTAGATTGCCCTGAGGAGTGGCTGCTGGATTTGAACCACCAGCCTTCTGGTTAACAGTCAAGAATTTTGGCACTACACTACCAGAGCTCCTATAATTGGTTTATAGTTATAGAAAATACTTAGACATCGGGGCTGAACCACTGGATCTGAAGGCTAAGGACCATGGTCTTGACAGACATATAGAGAGACATATAGGTCAATTGGCAAACACAGTTCATTAAGATGTTCTACATCCTAGGCTGGTGAGTAGCATCTGGGGTCTTAAAAGCTTGCGAATGGCCATCTAAGAAGCAGCTATTGGTCCCTTCTCAGTTGGAGTGTAGGAAAATGAAGGAAAACGAAAACTCGAAAGAGAACATTAGTGACTAATGGCCCCTGTGGCCGTCTCTAATCTGAGACCAGAAGAACTGGATGGTGCTTGGCTACCACTACCACCTACTTTGACCAAGACTGCAATAGAAGGTCCCTGGTTAGAAGGGGGAAAAAAATAAAAAAAGGAACAAAATTCAAAACCAAAAAAAAAAAAAAGACCAGACTTACTGGTTGGAAAGAGACCAGAGGAACCCCTGAGACTATTGCCCTGAGAAAACCTTCTAACTTGAAACTGAAGATGCTCCCAGAGGCCACCTTCCAGCCAAATAATAGACAGGATGATCAAACAACACAAAGAATGTGCTCCTCAGAACAACCAACAATACGAGACCAATAGCGCAATGCTTGCCCAAAACCAAAGATGCAAAAACGGAGGGGCAGGGAAACCAAATGGAAACTGGGAACCCAGGGAGGAAAAGGGGAGCATGCTTACACGTCGAAGGGATTGTATTCAATGGCATGGAACAATTTGTGTATGAACTATTGGGAAAACTAATTTGCTCTGTTAACTTCCACGTAAAGCACAATAGAATGTTAGAAAAGAGGTGAGAAGCAGAGATGGGGGAGAGAGACAGCAAGCCACACAAAGATCACCCAGGAGCAGCAGAAGCTCAAAGAGATAAGGATCTTCTCTAGAACCAACAGAGAGAGCATTCCCCTAGAGCTGGCATCCTACATTGGGACTTCAGCCTCCTAAGGGAGCTCTGGTGACGTTGTGCCAAAGGCATGTGACAGCTAAGCAGAAGGCAGGCTGTTCAAAGCCACCAGCCACTCCTCAGAAGGAAAATTGAGCAATCTCCTTCTGTAGAGATACCACCTGGGAAACCCAAGGAGGGGTTGCTATGAGTTGAATCGACTCAACAACAGTGAGTTTTTTCCTGAACTTCCTAAACTGTGAGAAAATATATTTGTGTTTGTTAAAGCCAAAAAAAAAAAGACACCGTTCTTACCTTACCTTGTGGAGTCAGACAGACTTGAGCCTGAGGGCCACCTCCACCACTGGCCAGCTGGGAGATCCTGGGCAGGTGACACCATCTCTCTGAGCCTTATTCAGAGATTAGCTTCAGCTAATAACAGCGTATATACAGCATTAGCACACAGTAGGCGGCACACGTTCTTAGCTTCTCCTTCCCCTTCTGCTGCTGCTTCTCTTCCTCATTTTCTTGCACCCTTGGGGAGACTAAGGAGCTCTGGTGGTGCAGTGGTTAAGGCATTCGATTGCTAACCAAAAAGTCAGTGGTTTGAACCCACCAGCTGCTCTGTGGGAGAAAGATGAGGCAGTCAGCTTCAGTAAAGATTTACAGCCTTGGAAACTATGGGCAGTTCTCCTATGTCCTATGGGTTGCTATGAATTGAAACTGACTCAATAGCAACAGGTTTGGTTTGGGTTTAGGGGAGAGTCCTGGACTTAACAGCACTAAGAGTTGGGACATGAGTGCTGGGGTTGAGGAGGAGAGGGGAATGGGCTCCTGGTGACTGTTTGTCCTGTCCCCTCCCCTCAGGGACCTCAAACTGGATAATGTGATGCTGGATCGGGATGGCCACATCAAGATTGCTGACTTTGGGATGTGCAAGGAGAATGTATTTGGGGAGGGTCGGGCCAGCACCTTCTGCGGCACCCCAGACTATATTGCCCCTGAGGTGAGCTAGGCACCCTTCTGGCCCTCAGTCCACCAGGGGGGTCAGGGAGGGCTTCTCAAGGGCAGTGATGTCCAAGCCAAGGCCCAGAGGATGAACGGGCCTGGCTGGGCTCGTACTCAGGGCTCTTCTCAGCTGTGGCTGACCTGCTGCTCCCACCCAGATCCTACAGGGCTTAAAGTACTCCTTCTCTGTGGACTGGTGGTCCTTTGGAGTTCTTCTCTATGAGATGCTCATTGGTCAGTCTCCCTTCCATGGTGACGATGAGGACGAACTCTTTGAGTCCATCCGTGTGGACACACCACATTATCCCCGCTGGATCACCAAGGAATCCAAGGACATTCTGGAGAAGGTAGGGGCCCCAGACTGGGGTGAAGTGGAGCAGGAGATGACAGAAACTGGCTGTCATCCGGTGGCTTCCTCTCTCTGGAATGGCAGACTTACTGATGCCCCAGTCCTAACATGCCCCTCACCATGCCCCCAGGAGCTCCTGTTTCAGTACCATATACAGTGAATCAGCTTTGCATGGTGATTAGAAGCTCAGGGCCAGGAGGCAGACAGACCTGAGACCAAATCCTGTCTTTGCCCATGACTAGCTGATGACCTTGGGAAGACCACTTGACCGCTCCTGAGTCTTTGTCTCCTCATCTGCAAGTTGGGGATAAGAGGAATTTGGAAGAAAAATTAACGAAGATGTTCTCAGCTCTATGCCAGGCAGATAGTGAACACTCAGTAAATGGGTATTGCTTTTATTCACAAGTCCCACCAGCCCAGGGCCCATTGTCTCTGAGGGACTTGGGAGTGTAGCAGGCCAGACAGGGCTCCCTCACTCCCAGAGCTCCCCCAGCTATGCCACTGGCCTGGGCTGGGACCCATCTTGGCACTCATGGTCCTACTGGGGGTTTGTTTGGAGTGTCGGTTTCCCATGGTTCTTGAGTGCTAACCAGGGCTTCTGCTGGCTTGCAGCTGTTTGAACGGGACCCATCCAGGAGGCTGGGAGTGACAGGAAACATCAAAATCCACCCCTTCTTCAAGACCATCAACTGGACTCTGCTAGAGAAGCGGGAGGTGGAGCCACCATTCAAGCCCAAAGTGGTATGTGAGCTTGCTCAGGGTGGGGCTGCCTACCCACATTGCCCCTGCCCTCCGTGCTAGGGTGGGCTTCTCCTTTGCCCTGCCTGTCTCCTGGGTCACTCATAGTTTCCTCCTCTACCTTCTTCCAGCAAGCCTGTTCCCCGATCGCTCCTGGTGTGTTCAGTCACTGCCTCTGCCCTTGTATTCTCACTTTCTCTTTCCTTGCTCAGTTGGTCATTCAGCAAACATTGGTGGTTCTGGGGGCTGTGGATCCAGACCCCCATTTCACATGCATTCTTTAGTGCCTGCTGTGCAGGGGACTGTGCTTTGGGAATTGGAGTTAAGGTTCATTGCTCCTCCTTTCCAGCTAATCCATTTTCCAGTAAGTGTTTGCTGAGTCCTTTTGAGGTGTGGGGCATTGTGTTGGGCTATGCAGTGAAGTGGAAGACCTGATCCCAGAGCTGGAGAAGTCCCTGGCTAGACTTAGAGATAAGACACTTGCACGCTGGTGATGAGTTGTGATACAAGACAACAGTATAAGAGATACCACAAGGCCACATGTGATCAGTTGCCATTGGGAGGATCTTTCAGCAAGAGCCCAGGATCTAGAGAATGGGATGAGATCTGGGAGGCCCCTTGGGAGAAGTGGGACTTGAGCAGGGCTGTTGAGATTAGGCCAGGCAGAGGAAAGCTAAGAGTTATTTTAGGTAGAGGAGAATGGTTTGCACAGAGGCCAGGAATCTAAAGAGGCAGGTTGGGGCCAGAATTCAGAGCATCCTATATGCCAGCGGCCCTTCCTCTATAGCTCTTCTCTGATCACAGTGCCTCCATTTACTCCCTTTCTCTCCTTTGCTTCTCCTCCACCTGGACACACTATCCCCACTGGGCAGCACAGCCTGTGTAATGTACCCCACATTGGTGCTTTGAGATTACAGAGCTCTCCCCTCTGCGCTGGGAATCACAAACTCAAATGCCTCCCAGGCTGGGCAAGCAACAACCTCATATGAAATAGGCTGGGGTGGCTGGAAGAAAATCACACAGTCTCTCACTTTTGAGAGACAAAGGGATAGATGATTATTTCTCTGCACTAAGAAAAACAAGGCAGGTATGATCACTGGCAGCAATAGTAGCAGAATCAGTAGCAGTGGGGAGTGGAGGCCCTGCAGAGAGCTGGCCAAAGGAGACTCAGTACCACCAGTGGGCACGTGAGGAGGTGGGCCCAGGACTGCTCTGCTCTGCCAGCTTTCAAAGGAAGTCAGAAATCTGGGTTTTTATGTGTGTGTCAGATTGCCCAATTTTAAAACAGTGGTTCAAATTCCTTTAGGACAGGTACTAGCTCTTTTAACAACTATCTTTATGGGATCAAAGGGACCACAGCAACTCAATAGATAAGCTAGGAACCTGCAGGTGCAGTGAATTTATGTTAATGAGGGAGGTACAGCTCAGAGAGGGAGAGTGAGAATGGTTGCACAACTTGAAGAGTGTAATCAGTGTTACTGAGTGGTACATATAGAAACAAATTAGTTGGTATGTTTAAAATATATATGTATATATATATATAATTTTTTTTTTTTTTAAAGCAAAAACATATCTTCACCAAAATGATTGTTTTGGCTAGGTCAATTGGGCCTAGAAGGTACCAATTTAAGACCTCTCTATTGCCACCTCATTATATCCTCAGAAGTAGGGGTCAGCAACCTTTTCTTGTAAATGGCCTGATGGTATTTTAGGCTTTGCAGAACAGATGGTTTCATAGCAGTTGTAGGTAGTATGTCAATGAGTGGACCTTCCTGTATACTAATAAAACTTTTTATTTATGGACACTGAAATTTGAATCTCATTTAATTTTCACGTGCCATTGTGTATTATGCTTCTATTGATTTTTTTCTAACCATTTAAATACATAAAAACCATTCTTAGCTTGCAGACCATACAAAAATAGATGGTAGACTGGACTTGGCCCACAGGCTGTAGTTTGCTGATCCCTGCTCAGGAGAATGCCTACCCTTCCTTACCCAGGCCCTCATGCTTGTCTCCCTCATCCCCTTAGGGGAGCACCATCTGCCTTTCTCTTGGGGCTTTTCTCAGGCACAAAAAGACTTCCTTTTTCTTTTTTAAATAATTTTACTGTTGTTGTTCTATTGAGAATCTGCATTTGTTATTTTGTTGTTATGTGCCATCGAGTCGGCCCCAACTCATAGCAACCCCTCCTTGGGTTTCCGAGGCAGTATCACTACGGAAGTAGGATTGCCCAACCTTCCTTCCGAGGAGTGGCTGGTGGGTTTGAACCGCCAGCCATCTGGTTAGCAGGCAAGTGTCTTAGATGAGAATCTGCATAGTAGAACATATACCAATTCAACAATCTCTACATGCCCAATTTAGTGACATTGATTACATACTCCAAGTTGGGTGACCATTCTCATTCTCCTTTTTCAAATTGGTCTTTCCCCATTAACATAACCTCACTGCTCCGGAAGGTTCCTACCTAAGGTTCCTATCTAGGGTTCCTATCCATTTTGATTCCATATGGATGGTTCTCTAAAAGAGCACAGTGCTCAAGGGAGACATTCTTTACTAGTTAAGCTAAACTACTGTTTGGTTTAAAGAAGACTTCAGGGGATACTTTTTGGTTTAAGGGTTAAAGATTATCTCAGGCCTATAATTTTAGAGTTCATCTAGCCTCTATAGCTCCAGAAAGTCTGGAGTCCATGAGAATTTGAACTTCTGCATTTTCCCCTTTTTAATCAGGATTCTTCTATAGAAGCTTTGAGCAAAACCTTCCATAATGATAGCAAGGCACCATCCATTTCTTCTGGTCTCATGGCAAAGGAGGCAGTTGTTTACAGAGCAATTAGAGGCTCCCTTTTCTTTCCTAGAAAGGAGCTGTGGTGCCTCAGTGGTTAAAGCATTTGGCTGCTAACCAAAAGGTTGGCAGTTCAAACCCACCAGCCACTCCAGGGGTGAAAGATGAGGCAATTTGCTTCTGTAAAGATTTACAGACTTTTGGGACCATGGTTGCAGAGGACATCAAGCTCAATTGGCATAACATACTACGTGAAAACATTGTTCCACATCCATCCTACTTTGATGAGAAGCAAGTGGGATCTTAAAACTTGCAAGCAGCCATCTAGATGCAATGATGGGTCTTTCCTCCTCCAGAGTAAAGAAGAAAACCAAAGATACATGGAAACAGTTAGTCCAAGGGACTGGTGGACCATGTGATCTTCAGCCTATGTAACATGAAACCAGAAGAACTAGATGGTGCCCAACTACTGCTGTCAACCACTCGGAGGGGGGGTTGGTGTAGGAGATCCTGGAGAGAATGGGAGAACACTGTGGAACAAAACTCAAAATTTAAAAAAAAAGACCAGATTTGCTAGTCTGATCAAGCCTGGTGAGACCCCTGAGACTATGACCCCCTAGCCACTCTCCAGGTCTGGAATTGAACTCACTCCTGTGGCTTCCAGCAAAACTATAGACCAGCATATGGGGTGAATATTTATATCAGGTAGATACACTCCTTGGAGAGATCAATCATGGGAGAACCAGAAGGGCAGTGTTTGGACAGGGAAGCAGCTT